>NC_064472.1:6482367-6686968 GCF_023343835.1 Lagopus muta | reverse complement strand
TGACACAGTTCTAGTAAAAGTCTTTCAACATCGGCATGCAATGAGCAAGAGTGTCTGCATAGGCACAGTGGAAAGTACATCAATCTGTGCTATGTTTGCTTTTTCCACTGAACATTTTTAGGTTGCGACATTCAAAGTGTCGGTGTAAATTTCTCAGAATTCTTTCACCCATTCCAAACTGTTCATTTTGTCCAAATATAGACAACATGGTAGAACAATAACTTCCTATATCAGTTTTTTTTTTTTTTTTTTTTTTTTTTTTTTTTAATGAGAAAATGAAGATTTTCCAAATGATATGGGCTCTTCTATGACTCAGAACAGAAGGATATGCTGGTATGGCTAAAGGGTCAGATCTAAACACTAAACAATCTTACATTAAAAACAACAACAACAACAACAAACAAACAAACAAAAAACTTATAAACTAGGTCTTTTTTTATTCTTTCCCAGACTTTCTGTATCAGATGTTACCACAGAACCAACAGTCACAGCTTCATAGAAACAGTAGTTGGAGAGAACCTATAGAAGCCTACATAATGCCATCATGGAGTACAACTTTCTCATGAGAGGGAATGGAGGACTAGGCACTGATCTCTTTTAATGGAATCACAGAATGTCAGGGATTGGAAGGAACCTTGATGGATCATCTAGTCCAGTCCCCCTGCTAGAGTGATAGGACTGGCAGGAATGTAATGAAACTGTGTCAGATTAGGTTTGGATTAGGTATTACTCCACTAATGGAAAGTGTTTGACTTTTTTTTCTGTCCGTCTAATAGCTGCAGCATTCAGGTAGGCTACCTCATAGTTACACATTCAAAAGAAAGGTTGTGAAATGAAGCATCAAATCTCAATTTAGTAAAAATCACAATTTAGAAAAAAAAAGTGAAAACTTCTGCAGTTAAAAGAATTATATTGCAACTAAGAGAAAGTACAATGATATTTGTCCAGTAGGGTGCAAAGAGTGGCTGTCTCCTCCAACTGCTCAAGCCCATATTTGCTTGTTTTGCTGCTAGGGCCCAGTCCAGTGCCTGGGACCCACGGTCTTTGCCCAAGCTGGGCAAGCTGCCAAATTCATATCTGCAGCTTCATCCAATAGCAATGTTGAATATGTTCTCAGGGACACACAGACACACACAGACAGACAGAACATCAGCATGGATGTCTGCTCTGCTTCCAGAATCACAGAATTGCAGGGCTTGGAAGGGATCTTTGGTGTTCATCTAGTCAAACTTCATTGTTTAAGCAGCTTCCTTGTAGTACGTTGCACAGGAAAAGCATCCAGATAGGTTTTTGAGTATCTCCAGAGAAGGAGACTGCACAGCTTCTTTGGGTGACTTCCAGTGCTTTGTCAATCTCAAAGAAAAGAAGCTTCTCCTCATGTTCAGCTGAAACTTACTGTGTTCTAGTTTGTGCCCACTGTTCCTTGTTCTGCTGCTGGGCACTACCAAGAACAGCCTTATCCACTTGGCTCTGAGCCCTTAGATATTTATATAACATTCTCTCAGTCTTCTCCAGGATGAACAATTGCAGGTCTCTCAGCCTTTCCTGAGATGCTACAAGATCTCAGTCATCTTTGTAGCCCTTTATAGTAGTTCTCTGTCATTTTAAGTAGTTCTCTGTCATTTTAGAACTGGGAAGACCAGAAGCTGGTTCTACTGGTCCCCCAGAAACTGATTTGGTGTACATATTTCTCTTACTCCAGAACTGAGAGGAGAACATCCCACTGGCTTATGGAGTGCTGCAAGGGCTCCACTGGCCCCAGGAGTTGCTGCCACAGTCCATGTGCCTACAGCCCTGACCTGGCTCCAAGGTCAGGGCACAAGCACAGGTCTCATCTGGAACTGGAGTGTGATCATTCTGTACATGAATATATGATAGACAGTGAGAGTTAAGAAAACTTTAATGAGAGAAAAATAAAAATAAAATAAAGGAAGATAGGGCAGACTGTGCTGATACCTTTTCTACCTTCTCTGTTCTTCCAATTCCCCTTGCTGGAATCAGCATTCCCACATTCTCATGTATATTCATGAGTTATTGTGACTGACCAAACCAGATTTCTTGATATCATTGCCTCAATTTCTTATTATGTTATCACATTAGAAAAGGTCTTTGACCAGAAATCCTTGAAGGAATAGAAATTCTTATAGATACAGTCCTTGTGGAATCATGCTGAGTTTTCTCGATCTTTCTATATTGTCCATTTTATTAAATTGTGTCTGCTTTTCTCAAATATGCAGCAAAAATCTCAAGACATCAAATGATCTGCAGGAACACTTCTAGTTGCGAAAGGAGCAAATTAAACATGAAATATCAACACTTCATATGTGGTTCTATTCTGCTAAGATTTTTTGGAAATCAGTTAAGAATCTGTGTCCTAGTGCTAGGCTTATGTGGTGAAAATCTATGGTTCATATGTGTGCTTCCAGGAACATAATACTTGGGAAACAAACCGGCTTTAGCTTCCACAAAATGTTCAAGACACAACGACGACAATGGGATCCAGATGCCCACTATGTAATCCCATTCATTTCTTGGAGCCATAGCACAAATTAATCAGAAGAACAATTTTTCCTCAGCTATTAGCAAGAAGTGATCTACTGTCTCTGGGTAGTGGGAGTCTTGTCTCCAGAATGTCAACAGCATGCTTTTTATAATGATTTTAAAATATAGTCTGTGCCATTTTGCTCTGTGTTAATCCTTATGAAATTAATAAAGTATGTTTCCACTGCTGTTAAATTAGCAGTGCAGTCTGCCAAATAAACTATGTTTTACTGTCTTGGTTTTATGGGCAAAGTAATAAACTACAGTCTACAAAAGTAGCTTGATACAGTACAAGACAAATCTTCAAAGTTTCTGCCTAGTTTAGAATAAAAGATAATAAGGCACAGAATATTTTTAGATTAAAGACCATATGTTAAACAACTGACATGATGAAAAACACAGAGTTTTTGATAATTGCATTTAAATGCTATTTTCATACACTGTTGTGCATATGCAAGGTAGTCACTTGTCAGCTATGGGTGAGAAGAAGGATAAAGATATACATAACGTGCCAAAAACCAGAGAAACCTCTTAATCTGTTGTGATTTATTAAACTCTTGATTGATTCTTATATGGTTTCTTTTCCACATTCTGAGGCCAGAACAGTAAAAAATGTTTCTTTTTGCTTACAAATTCTGTTATTTTTTCCACCTGCTAATTTGACTTTATTCATTTGTTTGTTTAATGTGAAAAAAGAAGAAAAGGAAGAAAAAAAAAATAAAGGAACAATTATCTTCCAAGTTCTTTACAAACAAATAACGAAATATCATCAATTAATGCAGAATTTTTATGTAACTGACATTTATGAGGGCAGCTCCAAAAGTAACGCCTTTTATTTTATTATGTTGGCCCACAACATCAGAAAGGCAGGTCATGGCATGACAGTAGAGGTTGAAGTTTCACAATAATATTCCATTCAGTTTTGTTTCTGTGCTACAGGTAGCAACAGAAGAGAACAGTCTGACAAAATGGCATGTGACGTGGAAATACATATGCAATGAAGGTGTGGAATTGAATTTCTCTGCGTGGATAAAAATGTCACCCATTGATATTCATTGATGCTTGTTGGCATTGATGGAGACAAGCATAGTGAGGCAGTGGGTGGGGTGGTGTGTTTCACCACTGGCAACATTGAAAGTGGGTCACCTCCTCTTGTGCGGATTTTATGACTACGACATGCAGGCTCTTCATCATGATTGGCAAAAATGCCTAATGAGTGGTGGTAACCATGCTGAAAAATAGTATTTTGTAGCTGAGAATGTGCTTTATCAAATAATGTCATTGTCCTTGGGTTTGGTTTTTTTTTGTTTTTTTTTTTTTTTGTTTGTTTGTTTGTTTGTTTGTTTGTTTTTTGTGTGTGTGTGTGGTAATTTTCAGGAAATAAATAGGAGGTACTGCTTTTGGAGTGAAATACATATAATTCAGTAGTTTAGAGGGCACATGGTTTACGCTTAAGTATTATTGTATTATCTAACAGTAATAGCATTTAAAGAGATTTCATCCAAGTTAACGGTATAACTCCAAATTCCATTTTTATTTATACCAGAGTTTATTTTCCTTGTATTGCTAAAGACAATCCAGTCCCAATAATGTTAATAAGATTTATTAATATTTACATCAGGTATTGGATTCATAGAATCACAGAAGCATGGAATCACGAAGGTTGGAAAAGACCTACAAAATCATCCAGTCCAACTATCCACCTATACCAATAGTTCTCACTAAACCAGATCCCTCAACACAATGTCTAAATATTTTTTGAACACCTCTAGTGTTGGTAAATCCACCACCTCCCTGGGCAGCCCATTCCACTGCCTGACCACTCTTTTGGAAAAGTAGAATTTCCTAGCGTCCAACCTGAATCTCCTTGGTGCAACTTGAGGCCATTCCCTCTAGTCCTTTCACCAGTTACTCGAGAGAAGAGGCCAATCCCCAGCCTCACTACAACCTCCACACAGGCAATGACAGAGAGTGATGAGGTCTTCCCTGAGCCTCCTCTTCTCCATACTGAACAATCCCAGCTCCTTCAGCCACTCCTCATAAGGTCTGTGCTCCAGAAATGATAAGACATAATAAAAGTAGACCCTCGTACTAGAAATTCAGTAAGAATGGGAAATCACCTAAACACTGTAGTGGAATATGCAAATAGCTTTTCAGTGGTTCTAAATCTGAAATTAAAAGACACTTTAACTACACTGCTATGCACATCGGTCAACAACATTTAACTTCAAAAGCATTCATTTCTCTTTGTGATAAGTGAAAAGTGAAACTCTTTATAAAGTTTGTCTTGAGATGTTTATGTCCTATTCTAAGTGTTTCCAAAGTCTGATTTTAAAAGAATGAGGAAAATTAAAACCTGATAATGATTACATATATTATATCCACTAACAGTACACTTTGAGGTCTATATTGCTGATTTTGGTTTTCTGTAGAAAACTTATGCTAAGATTTCTTTAATGTTATCCCCTCGAAACTTGGATCCATCAAAAAGTTTCTGACTGATTTCATTTTCTTAGTGCTTTACCACTGCTGGTGATATTGACAGAACATTGTAGATTGCTTCAAATAAATCCTCAAGTAAAGCAAAAGAAGAAATCTATTTGTCTACATCCAAAGTTACTCTCTCCAGTTATATTTCTCAACAGGTAAATTTAACTCTTATAAGTTGATCTCAATGTCTTTAAGAGGAAATTCCAATTATCCGGCAAGGGATGAGCAGTGACTGGAATAAAGGAAGAAGAGGCTTAGAGACAGAGATAATGCATTGCTTCTTCCTGAATAAAACAGATAAAAAAGTAGAAGATTCATTCCTACTTGTAAATACAATTGCTGGACTCATTTCATTTAAGTTACTAATTCCAAAGTTCTTCAGGGTTTGCTTGTATATTAATGTAACATGGGATATGAAAGCATGGTGAGAGGATGGAGAACAACTACATTTCTACACTTCACAGAAACAGCTCACAGGTATAGTCCAGAAACTCAGGTAGAGTTATAACACAGACAGATTTCAGATCCAAGTTAATGAAGACCATGTGGACTTGCCATTTCGAGGCTCATTAAAATCATAGAATCAGAAAATCATAGACTCGTGGAATCATTGCATCATAACATAGCTTAGGTAGGAAGGGAATTAAAGACTGTCTATTTCCAAATTCCACTGTTGTGAACACAGTAGTCAACCACTAGATCAGATTGCCCAGAACCACATCCAGCTTGGCTCTGAATGCCTCTAAGACCTCCACAGTTCTCTGGACAACTTGTTTCTGTGCCTTACCACCCTCTGAGTAAATAATTTCTTCCTAACATCTAACATACATTCTCCCTCTTGTCCTATAATTATAAGACCAGCCAGTCCTCCTCCAGCTTCCAAGCTCCCTTCAAGCACAGGAAGGCCATATGAAGGTCTCTTAGAAGCTTACTCTTCTCCAGGTTGAACAAGTCAAATTGTCTCAAACTTTCTTCGTAGGAGAGATACTCCAACCCTTTGTTCATCACCATGGCCCTCCTCTGGATCTGCTCTAACATCTCTGCATTATTTTTCACTGGAGGACCAAGGCTTGAATGCAGTATTGAAGATAGGGACAATCACCTCCCTTGCCCTGCTTGTTACCTCTCTTTTGGTGCAGCCCAGGATACTGTTGGCTTTCTGAGCTGCAAACACATTGCTGGCACATGTTCAGCTTTTTGCCTACCAGAACCCCCAAGACCTTCTCAGCAAGGCTGCTCTCAATGAATTCTTTTCTCTGTCTGTACACAAATCCACAAATCTGGGATTGCCCCAACCCAAGGTCAATGCATTGTACTTGGTGTCATCAGCAAACTTGTCAAGGATACACTCAATCCCACTGTCTATGTGATTGATAAAATTTGAAAAATGTCAGTCTCAAGATGGAGCCTTGTAGAACATTTCTTGATCAGACTCCACTTGGACATGAAACCATTTGTTATACATAATACCTACACTGGATAGTATTTGGCCGTGTAGACATGCAACATGTAAAATCCACTGAAATTGCCAACATCAGATGATATTTCATGATTTTCCATAATGAAGACATAAAAGAAGTAGCTCATATACTTTCCTGGAAAAATATTTAAATGTTTTACCAACACAACATGGATTGCTACTTGTTTAAAACTGTTCTTGAGAAAATAATTAATCCCTTGGAATACTGGAGCACTTTGTATTCACTAAAGGAAATTTATTGTCTTTAAATGTAATACTGAGATCTCATGAGTATGTTAAATATTCATGAGGACACACTTGTTTATGTATTTAATAATATTGAAATCTTGAATACGAGTTTCAAGATTTAAGGAGGAGAATTCTGGGAATGTAAACCTGGATTTCACAATGAAGTAATGCTTGAATGCATTTTAGAACTATCTTTATGTGACGTTAAGAGCTTATACCACTTACTTTCTATGAAATATGTGCTCGTAATTCAGACACATCTCACTAGTTGCTAAACTGAAACGAGTCCTCCAAACAGTGCATCTTTTACTCAAATAAATGACAACTCCTGTCCAGCTTTTGGTAAAGAGTTCATTTAGGATCCTAAGCATTGATTTACAAAACTACTTTTAAGCATTCATTTTTTGCTAAGAAAAATAAAACAAAGAAAAAAACTTTTCAGTTAGAATTTGTTAGAATTCTATTTGTTTTTGTCTGTGATTTTGTGAAAGACTTCTTTCAGTGTCCAAATTTCATAAAAAATTCCAGAAGTTTTAAAAAATCTGATATATAGACAACATATTGTTGTTTTCTATTCACATGCTCATTTCTTTCTTTACTGATGAGAATTATCAGTAAATTAATGAATAATATTTTACACAATACAAAAAAAAAGTAAAGTAAAATATGAATAGTAAATAATTGAAAGAACTGTTCTTAAGCAAGGCCTAAAAGTAAAGTTTTTATTTACTCATTCTAATAATTATAATACTGACATAGAAACATGATTAATTTTCACCATGCTCACACACAAAAACTCTCTATAATACGGACATTCAAGAACTCGTTTTCTGTAGGAATGTATAGATATATAAAGATGAATAAAGAGAATATGAAAAAAAAAAACTTCAAAATACTGTGATTAATATTTCAACAAACTACTGCTTTCTGTATCATTTATGACTAAAGACAATTTGAACCACCTACTCCTCTCAAAATATTATAGTTGATGCCACTCATGAAGAAATATCTGGGAAAGTGAAGAAACTAATATTTCACCCAAATGTCTGAGCACAGTATAATTTCCTCTTCTTAAAGAAAAGCAATCGCAGGTATCACGCTTGGCAAGAAAGTGATCATGCTAATGAAGTGATGTCATGGTTGTTACAAGATCATTATTCCAAGGTCTATGTTAATTAATTCAATAAACTTCCTATGAACAGTGTGTGGTAGCCACCCTCTTGGTTGGTACAGCAGTGATTTAACCAGACAGGCAAATTTAAAACCTGATTTGTTACCCTGTGACCTAAAGTTACACTACTGGGGAAGTAACAAGGCATGTCTTGTGTCAGGTCATAAGCAAATGGGATCTGGAGCTGGAACAGAACAAGCACTTTGTATATCCATCTAGTAAGAATTCAATAGTTTTAAATAAATTTTTCCACAAAACATGAGCAAAAATAAAAAACTAAAAAGAGAGAGGAAAAAAAATAAATAATTTGATAAGACATTTATGTAAGACATGATGTATTTTTAACTTTTTTTTTTTCCTTTGATAATTTAACATACGTTCTCTTAAACAGGTAAATGCATCTGAAGGAAAATTTTTGGTTTCATTTTAGGAAAAAAAAAAAATGTTGACATATGTTTTTGTTGGGATTTCAGGACCATGTCCTCCACCATTCCTGGGGAAGATATTCCAATAAATCAAGAAACTGATTTTTTCTGGAAAGACTCTTAATTTCTAATTAAACAAAATATTTTAAAAATAATATGTTTTTTTCTTCATATGTAAGACACTCTTCAGTGAGTCTCTTTTATATCTTAAAATTTTGGGGGCTTAAGAAATAATTAGATAATTTCTGAAAATTAGTTTGAGTAATAATCATGCAGGCAATCTATGTTTGTTCCTTCTCTCTAATCCATATGTTCCTTGACTATTTTAGTAGATATTTTAGGCAGGGAAATTTTCTCTTAAATTCCTCTTAAATGGACACAGGATTTATGATGAGAAAGTCTAGTTACTAGCAGGATATTTTGTTCAGATTTTACTCCTAACTTGGTAGTTCAAAATAAACCAGAATGCTTGTGTATCAATCAGAGTTCGGGATACAATAGAACTATTTTGTATTTGAATCAAAGTGAATGAAAATTAAACTAGACTCTTAATCTATACATTCAGCTATAAAAATGCCAAACCTACAGAGTATACAGTCTGATTTTCTACTACCACTGAATAGTAATTTCTTCCTATGCTTATACGGAGCATTTCTTGGATAGGAACTTTATTAAATAAACAGGAGAAAAAAAAAGACATCTTTCTCACCTCCCAGTGTCCTCATTAGTGATCAGTGGGATTCATTTTATTGTGTCAATATATAAACTTCGCACTTTTCTTTCACAGTTTCTTGTGCTAATTTCCAGGTTGAGGTGGAGGGCAAAACCACTGAGTCTCAGAGACAAAGAGAACACACATGTGTAGATAATCTCAGTATTTTGGCATGATGATCCTTTGAGCCTGGGAATAGATGACATCAATAGGGAGAAAAAGAGAACACTAAAAATTTAAAATAATATTGTGCAGTGCTAATGCCTCAGCCCCTCACTTTGTTTTATGTTGTGTCATTGAAGCACAATGCTGAGTAAGCTTCGCACAGCAGATTCATGGTCTCAGAGGGCTGCTTTTTCTACCTATTAAAACAGGATAGTTTTGTTTTTGTTTTGTTTTGTCTTGTTTTGTTTTGTTTTTGCTGATCAATCTACCATACTTTACTATACTACCAGCCATTAAGAAGTAGCAAAATCCTTCCTGACATTGAAGAATGAGTTGGCACGTGTAATCATCAAAGTTGATATATTTTGTGCTTAGAGCTCAGATGTGATATCTAACTGAAATGCCCAAGTTGAGAATGTAATTGTCCTCCCTAAACAGTGAAAGAAATTTCTCCAGAATGTCATCATCTTTCACACTTTCAGTACGGGCTACAGTGGTCATGAACAGATGACTAGACATGATCAGTAGGAAGAAAAGGAAAATAACGAGCAAAAGTAAAAATGAGATAAAGCATCCACAAACTTTTTAATTTTTGTTTATTTGTTATTTTAATTTCCCCAAATTTCTTTTTATGCCCATCAAGCTCATGAGAGGCTTCAGGTCACTTGAAATCAGGTCTGAGCTGCACATGAATCTTTGACTGTGAATTGCGAATGAAAACACAACAAGGCAACCTTAACCAAAAAGCAAAGTAATAAACCTAAATTAAAAAAAAATCTTATCATATGAAAAAAAAAATAGTGCATTTCCAAGCTAGTGAAAAACACACTTTACCAACAGAAGTTTCCTTTTGATGCATTTTTCTTAATGATTTTCCACTTCAAGTTTTTCTTTTACAGGTTTTCAACCTTTTCCTGTTTCCTTGATTCCAAACACAATAAAAAATACAAAACAGTATTTCCTACTTGGCTTCTATCAGAGTACATATAAACTTTGTATGTTTAAAGATGTAACCATGTGAATAAAAACTTTGATGGTGTACTACAAATAAATAGACAAAAGACTTTGTTGATAAGCAACACAACGATGCTAATTTGAGTCAGCTGAGTCTCTAACCCCAAAACTGAAGAATAAGTAATATTTTGAACTTTTCCACAATTATTCAAATTTAATATGTTATCATAAATTCAATATCTCTAATGATATATTACACTCTAGAGGATGCTTTGAACCTCACTAATCTATTATCAATAAACAGGACTTTATTTTCAGCAATGAAGTAAAAAAAAATGCATAGGGACCCTTGATATGGAAGATAGAAATCTAGGTTTTCTGACAGAAAACAATAAAACTGATTTTAGGAACAGAGTGATATCCATTTGGGATAAAAAGTGTATGAATCAGGATTGAAATCTCTTTGGTTTGAAAAAAGACTGTTCTTCTTAGAATAGAAGGAAAGCTCCCTCCACGGAATGAAGGTAAGCCAGTACATTTTGTAGGTTCACTGCACAAGACTGACATTTCTGGAGACACCAAGTCTACAAATACCCAGAGTGTGTACAGTGATATAAGGATAGCATATAAGAATAGTCAGTAAAAGAGGAAAAAGATGGAGTAATAAAATACTTTCATTAAAAAATGTGACTGCTCTTGTAATAGAGGGAAGATCCATTTCACAAATATTATTTAGAATTTACTGGCTGCATTTAACAATAAGTTCCTTGTACCAATTATTAATTTAAAAATTAATAGTGCACACCCAGTTTCCTCTAACCCACTGTTGTCAGTGAATTACTATTGTGAGATGTACCTGCTTATAGCAAAATGTTCAACTTTTCAAGGGTTTTAGGGAAATATTATTATAAATTTTAATAGAAGGCCTGAGAAGAATCTGAAACATACTCTAGTTTTCATGCTTTTCCTCCTTCATTCCTTCCTTTTCTTTTCTTCTTCCTTTTTTTTTTTTTTTTTTTTTTTTTTAATTTTAATTTTGTTGGTGGTGGTGGTGGTTTTGTTTTTAATACAAGAAAGAATCTACTTCCAAAATGAAGGCTTGGCAATTTATAAGTAAATGAACAGAAACAAAGTCTTTGTGGGAAGAAAATTAACTGATGAAAACTGCTCTAGCAAAGTGTATGAGGAAACAGTGCAGAGGACGTAGATTCTGGGCTCTGTGCAGTGACTCTGTTAAATCTGCTGTTGTAAAGGCTTGATGGAAGACAGGAGTTCCTCCATCCATGTTCAACAGGGCATATTACTTCTTGCACAAAAATACAAATACACGACTACAGAGCTCCAGGAGAATGCGGATTCTTTTATAATCATCTATTTGGCTGGTTACTTGTGCAGTGTTGTAGAAGTCCTCATAAACCCATGGCTGTAAAAGGAGTCATTGATATTTTGTGTAGGACTCAGCTCCAGATCAGGATATGTCCATTACAGGTAGGTTTTCAAGCTCCACAATGTTTGTATTTAAAGTGCTTGATGGTTTCCCGTCTAGCCTCCTGTTGATGTTAGAAAGACATGTATTAACCTGTGGAGAAGACACTGGTAATGGAATGCATACCAGTTATATTTAGATGTCTGAGATATAAATATTTTCACTTTTATATTATTAATATAAGAATTTTGTATATTTGTCCTGTTCAACTTGACCATTGATCATGCTTATGACTGCTTAATCAATTATTTCTCATACACTCCTCTGTGTCAACAAATATTTATTAAGACATGGTTTACTTACTAGCACTGACATTCTGTGGATAATACACATCCACCATTTAGACTTATAAATGCACATCCCCAAACCAGACGGTATGCCTTTGTTGTCTGACTTGCCCAAATACGAAAATATTTCAGACATCAGATCCAGATCCAAAGAGGTAATATTATGTTTGAGGAATATATGTGGTTTACTCCATGTTAATATATATTATTAGGCAAACTCTTCAATGGATTTCAAATATTCTAGATTCAAGATTGGTCACCAGCCTCCTCTAGGATGTTCTGAATGACTTACAAAGGAAAAGTAGAGACTTCAGTATAAGTGATAATAAAGCTTGTTAAGATAAGTTCTATAAAGCCTGCTCCCTGACGATAAAAAACACTAAAGACCATAACATTCTATGTCATTTTGGGCTTTATTAAAGCAAGAAACAAACCAAACAGATTCTCAAAAGGTAGAAGCAATGAAAAATTAGTTTTTCTTTTCTTTATTTTAAATAAAGTTTTCTTGTATAATAATGTGCAAATTTTGATAACTTTTGAATTTTCTGTTTTTTTCCACATATATTTTTTGACGTCAATTGAAAATCAGCTGAATACTATTTTCTTCAAAAAGAATATACAAAGGTCTCACTTTTACATTCAATCACTTATTCTTACAAAACTTGCAAGTGCAAAAATTTGAGAGCACTTCCTTCTTGTTAAACCTAGCTAATATTTGTTCAAAATTATTGGAGAGGAAAAGCTGGTATATCAAATACAAATACACATACATAGAAGGCTGATTGGAGATGCCTCATTTCCTTAAGGAATCAGGCTCACATTGCAGATATGAGTCAGGGATACTTTTTTGTCTCCTGATCAGATTTACTCATATTTTTCAATCCATAATGTATTGTAGGCCCAGAAAGAATACACTACTTAAGTTAAACTGAGAGTCACAAAAGAGTGCAGAGTTAAAATAAACATGTCACTCCTTTCTTGAAATGAGTTTACGTCATGAATCTAATGAGACACATGCTTGGCATGTCTAGACTCTTCTTGTTCTTCCTACTACAGATTTTAATTGTCTAAATTAAGAATTGGGGCCTTTCAGCCTAGAGAAGAGAGTTCTGGGAGGACCTTACACATCCTTCCAGTACCTGAAGGGGTCCTACTGGAAATCTGGGGAGGGACTTTTTGTGAGGGCATGTAGAGACAGGACAAATAAAAATGCTTATAAACTGGAAGAGGGTAGATTAAGACTAGATATTAGGAAGGAAATATTTACGGTGAGGGTGGTGAGACACTGGGAGGAGCTGCCCACTGAGACTGAGGATTCACTCTCCCTGGAAGCATTCAAAACCAGGCTGGACGGGGCTTTGAGCAACCTAGTCTAGAAGGAAGTGTCCCTGCATATTACAAAGGGGGTCAGATCTTAAAGCTCTCTTCATACCCAAACCATTCTATAATTCTGTTTCTATGAAACATGTCAGATTTTGTTTTCAGTTATGTTTTGTTCACTTTCTCTCTGCAGATTGTTCACTGAGCAAGACTAAGATTTTCAGAAGCCCTGTGACAATAAGAAGAAACAGCTTGTATTGAGAAATTCTGAACATAATAGTTTCTTATGGTATTAAAAAAAAAAAAATGTTTGTAGAATGTAACCGAGAAATACATCTTATTAGCAAAGTTTAGGTAGCAACAGAACAAGAAAAGGGTTAAATGTGATTTCAAATAGTGTAAGAGAATGCTATTTAGATAGGTAGGTACTAGCTTTTTTTTTTTTTTTTTTTTTTTTTTTTTTTTTTTAAGAAATGTGTGTTCTAGCTGGTCAGAGCCTTCAGAAACTCTCAGAAAATCAAGAAGCTCTTTTGGTCATGTTGGAGTAATGCACTGAAGGAAAAAAAAAGGAAAGAGAAAAGATTTACTAGTGTTAAGTTGTTGGCTTCATCTAGAGAGAAAGGAGAAAAAGAAAAACAAGTGAGAAGGGAAGAGCAGAGGGAGGAAGGGAGGGAGGGAGGGAGGGAGGGAGGGAGGAGGGAAGGAAGGAAGGAAGGAAGGAAGGAAGGAAGGAAGGAAGGAAGGAAGGAAGGAAGGAAGGAAGGAAGGAAGGAAGGAAGGAAGGAAGGAAGGAAGGAAGGAAGGAAGGAAGGAAGGAAGGAAGGAAGGAAGGAAGGAAGGAAGGAAGGAAGGAAGGAAGGAAGGAAGGAAGGAAGGAAGGAAGGAAGGAAGGAAGGAAGGAAGGAAGGAAGGAAGGAAGGAAGGAAGGAAGGAAGGAAGGAAGGAAGGAAGGAAGGAAGGAAGGAAGGAAGGAAGGAAGGAAGGAAGGAAGGAAGGAAGGAAGGAAGGAAGGAAGGAAGGAAGGAAGGAAGGAAGGAAGGAAGGAAGGAAGGAAGGAAGGAAGGAAGGAAGGAAGGAAGGAAGGAAGGAAGGAAGGAAGGAAGGGAGGGAGGGAGGGAGGGAGGGAGGGAGGGAGGGAGGGAGGGAGGGAGGGAGGGAGGGAGGGAGGGAGGGAGGGAGGGAGGGAGGGAGGGAGGGAGGGAGGGAGGGAGGGAGGGAGGGAGGAAGGAAGGAAGGAAGGAAGGAAGGAAGGGAAACTGTTAGAAGTTGAGTACTCTATCAATCACCTGTTTTGTTAAACACAATACAGTGTATTGAGTAATTCAGTGTAGGCAGAGTTACAGTATTCTGACAACCAGCTGCTAGGTCAGATACTAGATTAGATTGCCCAGGACCTCATCAAACCTGGTATTAAACACCTCCAGGAACTGGGAATGCGCCACCTCTCTGGGCAACCTGTTCCAGCACCTCACCACTCCCTCAGTGAAAAAATTTCCCTAACTTCTACTCCAAACCATCCAAATATTCATACAAAACAATTACTTCTCCTATTGAGTCAGACTTTAATGATTTTTATTTTTTTTCTCATCCACTGGCAATGAGTAAAATAGTCATTCTGATTTAAACTGTAATCTTTGTTAGATTCAGTAAGAAGGAAGATTGAGGGCTGTATCCTACAAAATCTTGTGAATTACAGAAGGAAAATTCTCAGACAAAAGCTAGAAAAAGGAAAAACAAAACAAAAAACAATGTTATCACAAGCAGGAAAAATAGAAAAGAGGGAGAAAGAAGTATTTAGTGAATGGTACTAGACTGGGTGAAATGGGATGAGGATATGTTTAGTATCAGTGCAGACAGTAAGTGAACAAATAGCAAGGGTTTCATTCAGGAGTCAGAGAATGATTTGCAGCCTGTGTGCTGCAGGAGGTCAGAAAAGAGATTAAAGTGACTTTTTTTAGTTTCAGATTCCATGAATCCATTTGAATCTAGGTTTCCAATGGAAACAATGACATTTTGGAGTTTTGGGGTAAATCAACCTATGGATTATTTATGATTTCACTTTATTTCCATAGTTTCTTACCATATTACACAGAAGAGCATCCTCATCCTCATTTAAAACATTTTCAACATGTTTGCATAACCACAAGAATGTCCAGGCTGGAAATTAGAAAAGAGTTTGAAACTGTCCAGAGACAAAGCTTCTGCTGCAGTTCTCTAAATAAAATAATAGGATAGGAATGTATTTGAAGATAAATCTTCACAGATTCATGGACTGAACTAATAAAAACTCACAGTCATCTGCAATAGCAGGAAGGTGGATGATGAAATTGAGAAGATTCATTCAAGTTTTCCTAAATCTTTGGAAATAACAGATTTTCCAGTGCCGCTTGAAGATTGAAACCTAGGAAACTTTTCCAAAGTGAGTTGATATCTGCATAAGCAAGCATTGCCTTAACACCTTCTGATCAAAATACATGTTGAAAGAGTTTTTTGGAAAAGGAAATCGTCACTTCAGTCACTGCATCCTCTTTCCTCCCTCTGCTATCTGTCATCACAGCTCTTACTTACATGACAAACATTCACTTATTTAGGTATCCAGCCTAGACTTTTGGTACTGAAACTACTTCTGTGATTTTACGCTGGGGTAGAAAGACAGAATATTGGCGCATAATGGGTTAATGTTGAAAGACTACAAGGGGAAAAAAACAACACTGTGTAGAGTGGGAAATTAGTCAGCAGAGACCTGACAAAGTGCTTCCTACACATGCTGTTCTGTCAGGCTGCACAGCTTCTTCTGCTTCAGAGGTAATTACATAGATTTTCTGTCTTGTACTTGCAAAAACACAGCACAGCACTCCACCACTGCTTGTAGCTCAGTGCTTCAGGGCTCCAGCTGCATGGGGTTTGAAAATGTTTACACAATTTCTTTTAAGATTTTTAAACCACAAAAATGGATGTGGCTAACTTTTCAACCAAGGGAAGAACACAAGAGTCTGCTCTGAAGATGGACTAGGACAAAGGAAAGCACTTTCTTTTAAAGCAGTATAATTCTTTCTTTTTCAGGCAATTTGCTTGTACTATATATATATATATATATTTTCATGCTTTGAAAGATTTTGAACTCTAATCTGGATTTTCAATTCCCACAGTTTCACATCCACAATCTCCATTTTAAACCCATTGCAAATTTTATTTTGTTGTTTACTGAGTCCCATTTAAAAAATGCTTCCATACTTTTTTTGTTTGACAGCTATTCATACTGAGTACGCATCTTCCACGTATAGTCAACATTTCTGTCAGTGAAAATAACATTTGTGAATATGAAGACTCACCTCTCCATACTTCGATGTAGTTGTCTAATTGCTTGGTTAATGTATGTAGGTTGCTCTGAAAGTAATGGCTCATATTTATTTCCAGGGAAATTACAACAGCTACAAAGAGCACAGTAACATTATTTGAGTAAATTCTCAGCTACCAAACATTATTTGTAGATACAGAAACCATCATTAGTTATGAACTTTTTTTCCAGTGATGATCAAGAACTTTCATGCCGTGCTCATAAAATTCTGCGTAGTCATATGGAACATGGCTTGTCTTTCACATCACTGTCATCACTGCTAAAATGCACCACCCACTGCCTGTCTGCACTAAAGTCCACTGTTTGGTCTCCATAAACATTCTGCAAATGTTGATGAATGTCAGTGGGTGCCATTTTTTCCACAAAGAGGAATTCAGTGATTTCATTCACAATTCCATGTTGGACAACATTTTATCTGACTGCCTTCCTGCCTTCAGGGCAACAAAATTTAACAGAATATTAGCAGGAAAGTTCACTCTCTACTGCCATCCCACCAAAATCTGCCTTTGACATTGTGGGCCAACATAATAACCTTGGAGGCATAACTTTCAAAGCAGCTTTGCACTAATAAGGTGGATATTTAACATCATATAGAAATTTCCTCAAGTCATTACTTAAAATATGCAACTTAAAATACTTAAAATTCTTAAAAAATGAAAAAAAAAAGACAAAAAATGTACATATTGTTTGAAAATAAATTGCTATGCTCCATTGTCTTTTTCGTATGTGCATATGTTTGGAGTATTACAGTGTTTACTGGAAAGAGTGATACAGCATCCTTATATATGTTAAACTCTAAACATTGCATGTGAAAATGATGAAAATCATAGAAATTAAAATAAAGACAAAAAAGCCAAGAGCAACAAGACTGAGGTTGAAAGGTATACAGTCTATCTGATCACTGTATTCTGAGATGAGAAAGATTTCTATTTCATGACATGTGCTTGTCTAATCTCTCCTTAAAATCTTCCAGTCTCTGCCAATGTTTCTATCATCACCTGTTGTTTTTGGTGAGTGCCTTTCAATTTTCAGAGTTCACTGCCTTTATCAATAGTGCAGGAATTCTTTTCTCTATGGCACTGACTTCAGAATACTGGAATAGCCAACATTCATTCCCTCATCTTTCTCTTTTTACAAATTGGCCGTTTGAGAGATTTTATTTGTTGTTGAGATATTCAGAAATCTCAGAGTCTACAGATTCACAGAATTGTAGGGGCTGGAAGGGACCCCTAGAGATGATTGAGTCCAACCCCATATGAAGCAGTCCCCTTCAGCAGGCTACACAGGTAGGTGTCAAGGCGGGTCTTGAATATCTCCAGAGAAGGAGAATCTACAACCTCCCTGAGCAGTCTGTTCCAATGCTCCATCACCCTTACTGTGAAGAAATTCATCCTCAGTGTGGAATTTTCTATGCTCCAGTTTATGGCTGTTTCCCCTTGTCCTGTTCCCTGTCCGGACCACTGAAAAGAGATTGGCCATGTCCCTTTGACCCAAAACATTAATCATACCCCCTGAGTCTTCGTCAAGGTTGAACAAACCCAGTTTCTCAGCCTTTCCCCATAGGGAAGATGCTCCAGGCCCTTTATCATCTCTGTGGCTTTCCAGTGGACTCTTTCCAGGAGATCCCTGTCTTTTTGTACCAGAGATCCCAGTACTGGACACAGTACTCCAGGTGAGGCAGAGTAGATGGGAAAGATCACCTCCTTTGATCTGTTGGCCATGCTCTTTTTAATGCACTCCAGGATGCCATTGGTCTTTTTGGCCACAAGGGCACACTGCTGGCTCAAGGCCAACCTGTCATCCACCAGGACATCCAGGCCCTATCTGCAGAGCTCCTCTCCAGCAGGTCATCCCCCAGCCTGTATTGGTGCATGCAATTATTCCTCCCTATGTGTAAGACTACACTTGCTTTTGTTGAACCTCATCCGATTTCTTACTGCCCAGCTCTCCAGTCTGTCCAGGTCTCGCTGAATGGCAACACAGCTTTATCCCCAGCTTTGTATCATCAGTGTACTTACTGATGGTGGACACTATCCCCTCATCAAGATTGTCAATGAAGATATTGAACAAGACGAGACCCAGAACCAACCCCTGGAGAGCACCACTAGTCACAGGTCTACAACCAGACTGCACCACTGATCACAGTTCCCTGAGCTCAGACAGTCAGCCAGCTCTCAACCCACCACACAGTCAAATAATCTATGCCACACTTTCTCAGCCCTTTGTTACAAGAAAAACATTGAGTCTCTCACTTGAAAGAAGTTTTCTATACTGAATAACTTGAATGATGACGCAGATAAGCCAAAGCATATATTAATAAATAAACAAACAAATAAATAAATAATAGCAATACTAACTTCCTTTGTTTTTATTTGAAAAGAGAAAGATTCTTGTTCAATTATAGAATCACAGCATCATAGAAACATTAAGATTGGGAGACACCACCAAGATCATCTAATCCAACCAGCAATCTATCACCATCATGCCCACTAAATAATTTCCCTCAGTAGTTACCTGGGAAAAGAAGCCAACTTGCACCTTGTCACAACCTTCTTTTCAGGTATTTATAGAAAGCAGTAAGATCTCCCCGAAGTCCCCTGTTCTTCATACTGAACAATCTCACTTCCCTCAGCTGCTCCCCATAAGATTTGTGTTCCAGACCCATCACCAGCTTCTGCCCTTCTCTGGACATACTTCAGGGACTCAGTGTCTTTCTTGTAATAAGGGGCCCAAAAATGAACTAATACAACTCAGGATGCTGTTGGTCTTGTTGGCTACATTGGCACACTGCTGGCTCAGGTTCAGCCAGCTGTCAACTAACATCACCGGATTTTTCCTCCACACAGTTTTCCAGCCACTCTTCCCCAAGCCTGTAAAATTGCATGACGTTCAGGACCTGTCACTTGGTTTTATTAGATCTCATGCAATTGTCCCCAGCCCATAAATACAGCTTAACCAGATCTCTTTGTAGAGTCTTCCTACCCTCAGGCAGATCAACATTTCCCCCAGCTTTGTGTCATCTGTGAATGTACTGAGTGTGCACTCAGTCCTCTCATCCAGATCTTCTATAAATATTAAGCAGGACTGGCCCCAGTACTGACCGCTGATGAACACTACTAGTGACCTGTCATTGGCTGGATTTAAATAGATGATTCATTTCTTAACTTCTTCTTTAACAAGTTGACTTCAGAGTCACATCTTCACAATGACTTCAGTAATAGATTATCCCAATTTCTATTTATGTTGTTACCTGAATTCCAGCTCTAGGGGAAGGGATTTGCAACTGGGTGCGCTAAAAATAACTGTAATAATGAAAACATCATATTTGATGTAAGTAGGACTTTGATGATATGTATTAGCCCATAGAATATTTTGTTCCCTTCTTAATTTCTACCATGTTTTCCTTCATTAGTTATTATGGCTTTTATACCCTTCCGATACTCCTTAAATCTGTCACCTCCACAGATAAACAGTTCCTTTTCCTTGATGGCAGATACTTGGCTCCCAAACAATTTTTCTTCCCATTGTGACCTTGCTGCAGGCAGGGATATGAATGGGAGTGAAGGCAGAGGAAAAAAAGGGAAAAGTAAAATAAAAAAGAAACAGGACAAAGAGAAACACTACTAAGAAAAAAAAAGGTGAGGTCAGACCTGAATCTTCGTCCTTTAGAAAATGTCAGTTGATTTGTACACGAACAGTACAGGGCATTAGGAAGGATCAAAACAACACTTAATCGCTGCATTTCAGATATATAGATACATTTTAAGATTTTGATTTTTTTTCTAAGAGTAATACTATCTCTAAATTGAGAAAAGGGATTTATTTTCTCTCTTTTTTTTTTCTGAAAATATTTAATAGGAAACTTAGACACTTAGATTAAAACATAAAAAATTACACAGCTCAAGAGAAGAAAAAAATAAACTAAGATGCACATTCTTCCACTATTGCCAGAGATACCAAGTGAATATGGACTAGCTCTTGCAACAGCTGAGGAAACAAACACTCATAATAATAAATAATACAAATATTTAAGTTAGGAGGATGTGTCACTCCAGTGAGAAGAAAACTGAGGAAATGAAAGACAGAAGAAGATAATTAGCAGGAAAACAGTTTTTACTACTGCATTAAAAATGGTTATTTCCAGGCATAACCGTTGGAATCTTTTTTTATCTGAAATTAAAAAAAAAAAAAAGAGAGAGAAAGAGAAAATCAAAAGCACCCTTTGAATATCATTCCTTTAAGATCCTGTAGAAAAAGTAGGTGGCAAATATAGAAAAGGGAAAGCTGTTTCAAACAAAATGTTACTTTTTCTCCTTTCTTTGTGCATTTTGGCCTTAATTGGATTGTGCAGTGTCTGAAGTTTTGCGTTAGAGGATACTAGACATATGCTGTTACTCCTTGTCATTAAGGTTGGTTTTTATTGCTAAAGTGAAAACTCATTCTCTGTTTTGTGACCTTCAATATTGTCCTTTGGTTTCATCATTTTGTTTTCATCGGAAGAGTATTTAAAACACCATATGAGCAATGTGTATTTATTTGCTAAAAGCTCACAATGTAATTTAGGCATGATCATTCTAGTCGCTACTGGCAAAATAAAATACACTTCTTTCTTGAATGAAGTTTAATGATTTCTGTCATGAATTTTGGATGAGAGGTAGAATGCTTAGATTGTTAAAACATTCTCTGTAATATCACAGAGCACAAATGGAGGTTTACTTTCATGAAAAATTTGGTTGCATCTCTTCATGGAAGTCAGCATAGCAGATATTAGAAATAAAGTTTATTCACAAACTCAAATGAAAGCAGTTTGTATACAGATTAGTTTCTGCTGGGCTTTTGTATGAGACTGCTTTTGAGATCCTGGAAAATAAATGTTCAAGCACGATTTCAAAGCAGTTGCAAGAAGAAAATTAAGATCACATTATCAACGCAACTGCCATTAATTAGCTCCCTTGCTGTTGCTCATGACTGTAAGGGCCAAAAAGATCAGGAGTATCATGGAAGATTTGTAATTAGGGGCAAAAAGACCTTCTCTAATAGCAGTAAAACTTTTTTTTTTTTTTCTTTTTTTAAATACAATGTTATAAAAATATTATTAGCAATTAAAAAAAGAGGGGATGGATTAGAAAACCAATCAATAAGCAATATTATCTGATCATATTCTATCTCAAGCAGTTACAGAATCTCAATTTTTAGTCAACACTGCAAGATGTTCAGATATTCCAGTTACATTCGTTATTGTTATTAATTATTATTTATTGTTTTTACATAGAGTTTCAGGTACATTCCTAAGAGTAAGTCTCAGTTCTAACATTTGAACATGCAAAACAAAAACAAAATCAGACTGGAACTAATTATACAGCAAGGTGACAAGTCTTGTGGAAACTGCCACATCAGATTGTGACAGATGTGGGAAAAGAATGGCTTTCTCTTGAGTTCACAGTCCACTATTGTGACTGAATTGAGTTGCCTGCATTCATTTAGTTCTAAGCCATACTCTACAGAGGGAAAGCAATAGGTGCAAAATTGAGAGAAACAGAAAAACTAGAGTGACAGGAAAAAACTCGCTCTTCACACTACTCAGGGAGGCATCACTCATAGAGTGTATTTGTTATTATTATTATTATTTTGTTGTCTACTTGACCATATCCATTTATAAGTCTGAATTTTATTAGATTATTTTCAACAGAAAGATCTAAGTAAAAAAGCAATGTACAAAAAACAGTTGTAAAAAAAAAATAAAAATAAGGGAGGGTGGTTTTGTTAGATTTACTGTGATTTCATTCTCCTGCTAAGATTGCATGTTCTATTACTTTTGCTTTTTATTAAGAAGGAAAAACCACACACTCTATAGAAACATTGATTTCAGGACATTTTCAATTCAAATAAACAATCTTCTATCAACAATGAAATTCATAAAATAAATAAAAAGGCTGTTTTTTTTTTTTTCTTTTTAACTTTCTTTTATTCAGAAAACCAGAAACAGACAAAATATAATTATATCTAAACAACTATACACATAAAGAACTGGCATAGATCAATAGCTATAATTTGACACACATGCACCATTCACTGTGAAAACATCAATAGTATAAAGAGCTTCATGGGTATAGCTAGGAAAAATGTATTTGGCAGATGATTGTAGAAGATTAAATAACCACATGTCAGAAAGAAGAAAAAAATTCAATGAAACTGAATGCACATTGGACGTGTGCAGGCGCTTTGAGCTAAACGGTTGGGATTAATAATAAGAAAATTACCTTTCTCTTCCAGTCATTTAATTACTTCAGGAACAAATATTTTGGCTTGGATGTCTGCTATTTATATTTATACTGTCCTATCTATCAAAGGGCTGCTATTGAAAGACAAGAAAATAGGAAATGACTTGCATGTTGTGTGACTGTTTCTTGAGCAGTTAGATGCTATTTCATGAGCAGTGCTATAGGTGACTGTCTAATCATCTCATTCTGATCCCTAACGCTCTGATGAACTCATGAGAGATATATAGCAAGTATTTATTTGTCCAGGCAGAAAACACATAGAAAGTTTATTCAAAGAATTTGATAGAAATTGTCTCTGGGATTCAGGGGAGACTGTGTTCAGTACATGCACAGTGAACTCTTCTGTTGAATAATATGTTGTTACAGTGAGATATAAGGCATTAAAAAGTGAGACATAAAAAATATATGAGCAAAAACTGGGACCTGATTTTCATTATGCTTCTCATTATATGTTAAAAAATTTTCACATGCCAACTGATTCCTAAGGCGAGATGAAGCTGGTGATTATCCTAAAGACCACACGAAAGATTTATATTTGTTGACAAAGTAACTCCATTCTTTTGAATATTGTGCCTATCCCATAATACATTTCTTACAGGTTTATTTCATAAGACAATTATTCACTATCTTTTTGAAAATTAAAAAAAAAAACTGGAAGATTAAAAAAAAAGGGAGATTAAGGAACTCCAGAAGCCATAAGTGTTCTTGTCCTAATAGGGATTGTAGTTCCTTATTGTGGTTCTCTCTCTCTCTCTCTTTTTTTTTTTTTTTTTTAAATACAATTAAATCAACACCAACAACAAAAAATAAGTGATATATAATCACTTACAAAGTTGGTCCCGTGGCACATAAAAAAAAAAAAAAAAAAGTGGTACAAGGGAAGCTCATCAAGCTGATCTTAAAATATAAATAAAGGGAAATCTGGATGAGAGGAACATTGTTTTGCATTATAAATACACATCTTGAAAAAAGGTATTTCCATGTAAGTCCCTTGTGATAGTTACATATGAAATGGCATTTCCACAGATGAATTGTCCTCAAAAAAGAGTTTGCATTTTTGCACCTAGTGAGGTTTCTGAACATATACATTTATCTCGTCCTTGCTACTATACTTCCAGTTCTTCATTTCATTATGAAATAAGTAATGAGATTTTGTTGGTCTTGTTTACATTTTTAAAGACTCACAGTTATTTGATTATACACAAATTCAACTATTAATAAGCTGCACGTAAAAAAAGTATATAATATTTTCCTAGCACTTATGGTTATTTTAGGAAGACACACTTTGGAACCTGAGTCCTAGTAATAATAAGAATGATAATAATAACAATAATAATGAATATTGTAACAGTCTTTTCTTTAAATTAAGTTAGAGAAGCCTTTATAATTTTAGAGGGACCATGACATTTTTAAATTTATGGAAAATGTCTTTAATATTGCTAGCAATATTAAATTTGAAAATGGATAAATTACTCCAGCTTAAGATGACTAATTGATGTACTGAATTCAGGATCATAGTTAGTCAATAAGTTCTATTAAGTGTTAGGTGTCTGCACTAGACCATATTTACCAGAGGTTTGTGCACTTTCTGAACTGACCAGGAGGGGGAAACTAAGAGGTTTCTTAGTATTTATGTCACTTTCCTAATATAGATGCCATACTTTATTCTATTATTATTATTACTACTATTATTATTACTACTATTGTTGTTATTATTATTATTCATTCTATACTTATTAAGTTCGGCTCCATCTCAATTTTAATCTCCCAAGGTTGTAGACTTGAGCAATCTGATTCAAATCTGATTCAGTCAATCTTGCAAAGATTAACTCTCAAGTGACTGGATGTGTGGACTAAGTTAACTGGCTGGATGTCTGGGCTCAGAGTGTGATGGTAAATGGAGTTACATTCAGCTGGTGACAGTTATGAATGATGTTCCCCATGGGTCTCTCCTCACTACTCCCTAGCCAACGCCTAGCAAGCCATCTGAGCAGCAAAAGAGAGTGTGATGAATTCCCTTTCCTTTCGAAATTCCTTCCATGATGTCATGTGGTATAGAGTATCCCTTTGGCCAGTTTAAGTCAGCTGTCCTAATTCTGGTCCTTCACATTTCTTTGACTCTTTGCTGAGAATGGCCTTGGCCCTGTACATCACTGCTTAGCAGCAACTAAAACTTCGGTGTGCTACCAAAGTTGTTCTTCTCCTACAACAAAAACATAACATCATACCAAACACTCTGAAGAAAATAATTCCATCCCGCTTGAAACTGAGGCACTGGTACAAGCATCTGATAGGATAAGGCCAAGGGTCTATGTTGAACGTCATAGTCAATGGCATAAGGATATGATGAACTATTAACAATACCAGATCAGAGATTGGAAATCCCATGCAAATGGGGTGGGGGAAGCATGGTATAGCCTCATGCCTACTGTCTGCAGGCATTAATTTTCTCCAGAACTGTATCAGAATTTCACCCCAGGGGAAAATCATTGACTTAGTCATAAAGAAAGAGCCTGTTAACAAACTAACACGGATAATTAAGGAACAAGGAGCAAACCAAGGACCTAAATTATTTGACTATTTAAATTCATCCCTACAGATTTGCTTCATTAATATTCCTCATGCAAGAATAAGGATAACTTAGAATTAAAACTACCTTGTCTTCCTTTTTCCTTTAGCAAATGGTTAAGTCATATTAAAAGTAAAAGAAGACATGGCTTTATTAACCTTGTCATTATTTTATGTCAAAGGACATTAGACCCTTAACTTCCAAATTCAAGATATTTAATAGCCCTAGAGAATTTTATCCATCTTATTGTTCAAGTGTTTATGATGTCTGAAGATTTTTAATATTCTGGGAAAGCTCTCAAAAGGTGAGCTGTTGCAGACTGTTTGTTTGTTTGCTTGTTTTAAATGTCAAACTAGTGCTGCACATTTAATATTTTGTTGTTGGGGTACTGTTTGCTGAAATTTTCAGCATCTTGGCCTGAACTACAAGATAAAATAAAATAGATATGACTTCTTTTTATGTTACTCAATTCTTTGATTGATCCATATTTATTCTTTGGGGCATTTTTGTTTGTATTTCTTATAGCTGAGAGTTACAAAGTGACAGCTGAAGTCATAGAATGCTAAAGTAATAAGCATCTGAAAGGAAAATAAAAAATCAACACTGAATGAGGAGAATGATCCTGGAACATACAAGGAGAATATAGAAAAAGAAATGGGGCAAATACGGGCAGCTCAGTCACATAATTTTGCTCCTTGGAAGCATTAGCCTAATGAAATCCAGCATTCTCACAATTTTGCATAATGTGAATGTACAGCTTTCAAGTAGAATATCTGATGAACAAGGGGAAGGACACATATGATAGAAGCCTCCTATTTTTTTTCTTGGAATATAGATGTTTCCTGTATATGTACATAGGATGTTCACATCTGCCAATTCTAAGTTAAATTACTAATGAGAACTAAAAAGAACAAATAAGACAGGGAAGATCAAGGTTGAAAAGATTTGATGGAGATGTAATTTTCACTTGAATATAAAAATTTATTAAATATATATAACAAAACAAAACATAACAAATTAAAACATGGATTAAGAATGTCAGATTAACATTGAAAATTGGTGGGTAATTTTGAGTTTAATCAGAGAGAATGGTCAGATATTGGCACCAGGCAGTAGTCATGGCATCAAGCTTGCTAGATTTCAAGAGATATTTGTACAATGCCTTTAAATATAGGTTTTGCTTTTAGAGTGATCTTGTGGGGGAACAGGAGTTGATCCAACTTCAGGTATTCTGTGATTATAAGATTCTTACATATTTTTGTAAATCTAGTAAAAACTTAATCTGAAGTAAAATCATTAAATTGCACATATAGTTGACGTCTCAGAACCAATTAGTTTGACTGAACATCTTCCCGCTGTGATATGTTTCTTGATGTGTAGACATAATCACCATGAACACCAAGGAAAAAAAGAAAGGAAACTGTGAAAATGTCTTGTTGAATGCATAATATTTATCCCATTTACTAAAAGGATTGTGGCTTCTGAAGGGAGGAAATGTGGTTAAAAAAAAAAAAAAAAAAAAAAAAAAAAAAAAAAAAAAGCCTGGGATGATTTAATAAAAAACTAAAATATAATACACTCAAGATTAATAACAAATCACAATGAACAGCTAAAACAGAAGTTGTTACTGGAACTATGATATGATTGGAACAATTTTGATAACCCCAAAGATTATTTTCCTAAGAACATTCATTTAGAGAATTTTGCTTTGGTTCATTTAAATATATAAAAAAGCTTGGAAAGACCTTAAGGGAATTGTGCCCCTACCTCTACTAGCTAAGTTTACTGTTAAATATCTTATATTTAACAGATTTAGGTGAGGGGATTGAGTGCACTCTCAGCAAGTTTGCAGATGGCACTAATTTGAGGGGAAGTGTTGACATGTCTCAGGATAGAAAGGCCCTACAGAGAGATCAGGCCAGGCTGGATTGATGGGCTCGGGCCAGTGGAATGAAGTTTGAGACCAAGTGTCAGGTCCAGCACTTTGGTCACAACAACCTCATGCAGTATTATAGGTGTGGGACAGCGTGGCTGGAAAGCTATGTAGAGGAACAGAATCTGGAAGTGTTGGTCAACTCTTAGCTGAACATTAGCCAGCAGTGTGCCCAGGTAGACAAGGAGGCCAATTGCATACTGGTTTGTATCACAAATAATGAAGCCAGAAAGACAGGGAAGAGTTCGGCCACCCCTCTACTGAACGCCGGTAAAGCTACGCCTTAGTTGTTTTCAGCTTTGGGGCCCTTATTACAACAATGGCACTGAGGCCCTGGAGTGTATTCAGAGAAGGACAGTGAAGCTATTGAGAGGTTGAGTTTGGAACACAAGTCTTATGAAGAGTGGCTGAGGGAAGTGCGATTGGTCAGTCTGGACAGTCTGTTGTCTGCTGACAACAGCAGGACTAGGGGAAATGGTTTTAAGTTGAAGGAGGGAAGATTTAGGTTAGATGTTAGGGGGAAGTTCTTTACTAGGAGAGTGGTTAGGCCCTGGAACGGGCTGCCCAGGGAGGTTGTGGATGCCCCGTCCTTGGACGTGTTTAAGGCCAGGTTGGATGGGGTCCTGGGCAACCTGATCTGAATGTGTATGTTTGGTGGCCCTGCTAGGCAGGGGGGTTGGAACTACATGATCCTTGGGGTCCCTTCCAACCCGGGTGATTCTGTGATTCTGTGATTCTGTGATTCTGTGAGGAGTTTCTGGAGAAACCCTATTGCTCTCTATAACTAGCTGAAAGAAAGTTGTGGTGAGATGAGGGACAGTCTCTTTTCCTAGGTTACTAGACTAGCAATAAGACAAGAGCGAACAGCCTGAAGTTGTACAAAGGGAGGTTCAGATTGGTTATTAGGAGGAATTTCTTCTCAGATAGAGTAGCTAGTGCAGGCTGTCCAGGAAAGTAGCAGAGTCATTGTTCCTGGAGGTTTTGAAGGAAAGAATGGATGTAGTATTTGGGGATATGGTTTAACATGTGATATCAGTGACAGGAGGAAGGTGATCACAGAGATCTTTTCCAATCTTATTGATTCTGTGATTCTGTGTGACTCAGTGCTTTTGAAGATCAGTATAACAAGGAAATAATGCACCGGATACCTCTTTTTAGTCAATGTAATTTTAGCTAATTCCATTTTCATCTGCTTATTTTTTTTTTTCCCCATAGTTAAACTTCTTTCATTTTTTTATTTTTCATTCTAGTAATATTCTAAAACAAATCTTTTACTCACTGTTTTTTTTTTAAGAAGCTAACATTGTTCTTCTTAATTTGTCAGCTTTGTAAATACTGTCACACATGGGTCCTTGCATGTGTCTTCACATTAGCAACAATCTTTTACGTTTAACTTCAAAACTTCTGGTTTTCTTCAGCCTGTTCACATTTCACTGTTGGTATTGTTTTGATTAATATTGAAAAGATGGTCTTTTTGAGTAAAGCATTTTGTTTTCTTCATGAGTGTCTTTTCTCCTTCCAAAGCATTTTTTTTAAAAATCCTGTACTCTATTCTCTTTTACCTCTAGAGAATACATAGGATTATGTAAATATTAATGGTGATTTTTTTTAAATTTTGTTTACCCATTAACCACAGATTGCTCTAAGCCAAAATAATCTGCATATTCATGTCCATTTTGATATTTCTGGAATCTCCCAGGTTCCCAGACCTGCCTTCCTGACATTAAATGTAGCATTTTTGAGCTTGATACTAGGTTTATCTTCATTAAAATACATATAATGCTGGAAAAGTCAGGAAAAAGTGTCAATTATTTGTTCCATAGGTGCTGGATAGGCAAGGTAAAACTCCCTGGAGGCTCTTCTAACTCATCTAACCAGGCTTTCAGAAACAAATATACCGGCTTTTTTTAATTATTATTATTATTATATTATTATTATTATTTTTCTTCTTACAAGTCTACAGCATCTGTCATGTTCATGTTCATACAGTTGGCAAGGTTCATGACATTCTGACCATTTGCCAATCAGCAGCTCTTTGGAAGAATAAGCTACAGTTAGGATTTGTGAGTTCTTTCTTCCCCTTCTGTATTGTATATGTTTCTAATGACAACCCTATTTGCTTTTCAGATATGCCTGCATGTCTTTAAACGACAGAAAGCTGACTATGGCATAACCCGTGTAGTTTCTTTTCTGTGCTTCCTACACAGCTTTGTTTGAACCTGCTACAATAGTACAGATGTCCTCCATTTCCATTTTAAAAGCCAACAGAAATGATCAAGCAGTATTATCAGTCTGTTTCTTGTCAGTCATGTACAAGAGCATCTTAGCAACTGAAGGAGAATAAGCACATTTAATGGGACAGATCCTCAAAGAATTATTCCTCTCAATCCCTTCTGCTTTCTCTTTATGTATTTTTGTTAGCTAAATACAGATTATAAAGGTCCACATTTAATAGGATAAATTCCATGACCCTTCTCTGATTTGCTTTCAGCAGCTTCTCACTACCAAAATTCTACTGCATACGAATATGCAATACTTCTGTTTTTTCTGCTGTAAAATCATCCATGAAAAATAATTCTTTCCTCGGTCTAAACTTCCTCATTTTGGTTTAACATTTCTCATTTTCATTGTTCTCAATAAAGACAGCTACACCCTTCCCATCCTCTTCTCTTCCAGGTACTCTTCTGTGGTTTTTGGTTGGATTGTCAGTTGATGGCTAGTTCACACAATCTAGTAAATCAAAAGACTCAGTTTCTATACAGCTTCTCAGCCTGGTTATATTTCTCTGGCAGGTATTACCTGTTTACATGAATTAATAGGATTAAGTGAACTAGGACAGGATTCCTACAGCAGAGAATACTTTGGGTTTATCTTTTTCATATTCTTACATATAAAGAAAATGGAAAAGGACATGTATACTCTACAAAACTTTGTTTTCATAGATAAAGTTTAATTCCTTGTAATGGTTAGTGTAATCTGACAAGAAATACAGGTTTATTTTATGTAGTAGAAAACACTTTCAAGTTTAAATTACTTTTAAAATATATATCCATAAATATGCTTTAAAATGGTGAAACAAAGGACTGCTGGATAACCCCTGGAACTTGGTGTTTTGCTTATTTCAGACAAAAGATTTTAAATTGCATTTACAAAAGAGCCATTTTTTGTTTCACTATTTATGAAGTTAAAACATTTTTTTAGCATCTATAATTTCTTAAAAAAATGTTACAAGGCTTGAGAATGAGGAGTGTTAGATTAACTAGGAAAAGATAAGTAGGTTCAAGAAAAAGAACAAAAACATGGGAATTAAACTAATTTTAGTAATTACATCCTACTACTACAATGTTCCATCTCATGTAGGCTGCTGGGAACTTCTGCTCTGAGCCTGGAGCATCTCCTGCCCTCCTGTACTGTCATTGGTGTCTGCAGGATTATTTCTCATTTCTCACTCCTCTTTCCCAGCTTCTGCTCTGCAGCAGTTTTCCCTTTCTTCAATTTGTTCTCAAGGAGGTGTACGCAGCATCTTTCATGTCTATGTTCTGTCCACTGGCTGGTTCCTTTTGGATCAGCTGGAATTGGCTGTGAGATGACGTGGCTCTGCTCCCAGAGGCCATCCCAGCAGATCCTGCTACTAAGACCTTGTCTTATAAATCTAATACAAGTATCCAAAAGTCTATATTCTAGACCACACACACATATCTGAAAATCAAATAAAAAATTAAACCAAAACTCACTTAAGACATATATATATATATATTTTTTTTTTTTCCTTGAGAAAAGAATAGAACACTACTGACATCACTCAAGTTTCTGGGAAAGCCTCAGAATTTATAGGGGTACAGTCAGGAAAAGAACTTGAAATGGAGTATCATTATTAGAGCATTTTAAACTCCTAGCAGATTTTGAACAATTAATTATTTGAATACATGGATGTTAATTATTAATGGACAACAGTCAAGTAAATATTTTTTTATTTCATAAACATTTTAAATTGCTCACACTGGAAGGAATGCAAATTGCCTGACTAATCTTTTTTATCTTTAACATCTTCAAAATCTAAAAATCTAGCATAATCTAAGAATATTTGAGTTTTCACATATTTAGGGATGCCTTTACATCACTGAGCCCCTGAGTAGGAAAATATTTATATGGCAGAAAGATAGATATTCATCCCACAGATTCTTAATTGTCTAAATCTTAACTCAAACTAATAACCTAAGCCTTCCTTATAAAAATGGAGACTTTAAAACATGTCCAGAAACATTTTCAGCTTAACTATGTTGGCCTTCAATTGAGAAAAATCACCATTTACAACTAGCTACCTCTTCCTGATGGTTAAAAAAAAAAAAAAATCCTGGATAGCAAACTAATACTAGAATATGACTGTTAAGAAGCTAACAAATACATGATTACAGCCTGTGTGAATGATCTTATAATCATTAAACTATATGCTAACACGCTTATTGTTCATAGCCTTGTTTCTGGCCTCATCTCATCAAGCTAACTTATTTCAAGAGTATGAATCAAAGAATCAAAAAACTGTAGGGGTTGGAAGGGACCTCCAGAGATCATCAAGTCCAACCCCCCTGCCAAAGCAGGTTCCCTACAGCAGGTCGCACAGGTAGGCATCCAGGCAGGTCTTGAACATCTCCAGAGAAGGAGACTCCACAACCTCCCTGGGCAGCCTGTTCCAGTGTTCCATCACCTCACTGTAAAGAAGTTCTTGTGCACATTTGTGCGGAACTTCCTGTGCTGCAGTTTCCGGCCATTTCCCCTTGTCCTGTCTCCACTCACCACTGAAAAGAGTCTGGCCTCGCCATTCTGCCCCCCACACCTTAGATATTTATAGACCTGGATCAGCTCCCCTCTCAGTCATCTTTTCTCAAGGCTGAACAGACCCAGTTCACTCAGCCTTTTTACATAGGAGAGATGCTCCAGGCCCTTCACCATCTTCGTGGCCCTCCGCTGGACTCTTTCCAAGAGATCCCTGTCTTTTTTGTACTGGGGAGCCCAGAACTGGACGCAGTGCTCCAGATGAGGCCTCACCACGGCAGAGTAGAGGGGGAGGATCATCTCCCTCGACCTGCTGGACACGCTCTTTTTAATGCATCCCAGGATTCCATTGGCCCTCTTGGCCACAAGGGCACACTGCTGGCTCATGACCAACCTGTCATCCACCAGGACACCCAGGTCCCTCTCTGCAGAGCTCCTCACCAGCAGGTCATCCCCCAACCTGTACCGGTGCATGCAATTGTTCCTCCCCAGATGCAAGACTCTACACTTGCTTTTGTTAAACCTCATCTGTTTTTTTTCTGCCCAGCTCTCCAGCCTGTCCAGGTCTCGCTGAATGGCAACACAGCCTTCATGTGTGTCAGCCAATCCTCCCAACTTTGTATCATCAGCAAACTTGCTGAGGGTGGCCACTATCCCCTCATCAAGGTCATTGATGAAGATGTTGAACAAGACCGGACCCAGCACCGACCCCTGAGGAACACTGCTGGTTACAGGTCTCCAGCCAGACTCTGCACCGCCAACGACGACCCTCTGTGCTCTGCCAGTCAGCCAGTTCGCAACCCACTTCACTGTCCACTCATCTATCCCACACTTCCTCAGCTTTGTTATAAGGATGTCGTGGGGGACAGTATCAAATGCCTTGCTGAAATCAAGGTAGACTATATCCACTGCTCTCCCCCCATCCACCCAGCCAGAGACAACATCATAGAAGGCTACCAGGTTGGTCAAGCACGACCTCCCCCTGGTGAACCCGTGCTGACTACTCCTGATAACCTCCCTTTCTTCCAGCTGTCTGGAGATGACATCCAGCACCAGCTGTTCCATCACCTTTCCAGGGACAGAGGTGAGCCTGACTGGCCTATAATTGCCTGGATCTTCCTTCTTACCCTTTTTGAAGACTGGAGTGACATTGGCTATCCTCCAGTGTTCAGGCACCTCCCCCCTCCTCCAAATCCTCTCAAAGATGACAGCGGTTCAGCAATCACCTCTGCCAGCTCCCTCAGCACCCGTGGATGAATCCCATCGGGTCCCATGGATTTATGAACATTGGTGTTGCCTAAGCGCTCTCGGACCACCTCTTCCCTGACTGAATGGAGGACTTCCATTCCCCAGACCCTCTCACTAACCTCCAGTGTCTCGGATTCCCGAGGGGGAGCTTTTTCACTGAAGACAGAAGCAAAGAAGGCATTCAGTATCTCCGCCTTCTCAGCATCCCTCGTTACCAGAACACCCCTGTCACTTAGCAGGGGAGCCACATTCTCCCTAGTCTTCCTTTTACTGTTGACGTACTTAAAAAAGCCTTTTTTATTATCCTTTATCCCCTTCACCAGATTTAATTCCAGGCGGGCTTCAGCCTTCCTCGTCGCATCCCTGTAGGCCCTGACAACATTCCTGTATTCTTCCCAAGTGGTCAGACCCTTTTTCCACATTTCATGGACCTTCTTCTTTCCTTTGAGTTTGCGCATGAGCTCCTTGCTCATCCACACAGGTCCCCTGCCACCCTCTCCCGATTTCTTCCTCACAGGGATGCACCGATCCTGAGCTTGGAAGAAGAGCTACGTAAATGCCAAACAGCTCTCACAGGCCCCCTTACCTTCTAACACCCTAGTCCAAAGGATAGCTCCAAGTAGGTCCCTGAAGAGATCAAAGTTGGCTCTCCTGAAGTCCAGGGTAGTAATCCTACTTTCTGCTTTACTTCTTCCACTGAGGATCTTGAACTCCACCATCTCGTGATCACTACAACCCAAGCTGCCCCCGACCTTTACTTCCCTGACAAGCCCTTCTCTATTAGTGAGAATAAGGTCCAGCAGTACCCCTCTCCTCGTCGCTTCCTCAACCACCTGCATCAGGAAGTTGTCTTCAACACATTGCAGGAATTGTCTGGACCGTGCATGCCTGGCCTCATTGCTTTTCCAGCAAATATCTGGATAGTTGGAGTCCCCTATAAGCACCAGTGCCTGGGATCGTGGCGCTGCTTCCAGTTGCTTGTGGAAGGCCTCATCAACCTCCTCCTCCTGATCAGGGGGCCTGTAGCACAATCCCACAACAGTGTCAGCCATACCAGCCCACCCCTTGATTCTTACCCACAAGCTCTCCACTGCTACACCACTCTCCCCCAGGTGGAGTTCAATGCATTCTAGCTGTTCTCTTACATAAAGAGGAACTCCACCACCCTGCCTCACCGGCCGATCTTTCCTAAAAAGCACATAGCCCTCCATGACAACATTCCAGTCATGCGAGCTGTCCCACCATGTCTCCGTGATCGCAATGAGATTGTAGCCATGCGACCGCATGCAGATCTCCAACTCTTCCTGTTTATTTCCCATACTGCGCGCATTAGTGTATAGACACTTCAGGGAAGCAGCATTCCCCTGTGACACTCCATCCCTTTGAACTCCACCCTCATCACCCACCAAGTTCACTTTTGAACCTCGAACTACCCGCACAGCCTCAGCAGCCCTCATTTTGTCCCCTTCCCCCATCCTACCTAGTTTAAAGACCTTTCAATGAGGCCCGCCAGCTCCTGGGCTAGGATCCTTTTACCCTTTGCAGACAGGTGAGCTCCATCTGCAGCCGTCATGCCAGGAGCCGAGTAAATTGCCCCATGGTCAAAAAAACCAAAGTTCTTGTGCTTGCACCAGCCTCTAAGCCATTTATTGATGAGGAAGATTTTTTTGATCCTCTCAGTGTTCTTCCCCGCCACTGAAGGGATAGAAGAGAAGACCACCTGTACTCCCGCACCATCCAGTACCCTCTCCAGAACCTTGAAGTCATTCTTGATAGCCCTTAGGCTTCTCTTGGCAGCATCATCACTGCCAACCTGAAACTACCAATAAGGGGTAGTAGTCAGATGGGCGAATAAGCCCAGGAAGCTTTCTAGAGATGTCCCTGACCCGTGCCCTAGGGAGGCAGCACACGTCCCTCCGGGTGGGGTCAGGTCGACATATTGAGTCTGGACTAAAATAAAGAATTTTGGATGACAGAATCGAAAATCACATGCAGACAATTTGGCTCATTAGACTACAGAAGTCATTGCCATTTTCAGTAACTGAAAAACTTTACTGAAAAAGTCCTGGAAAATAAAGATATTATAACAAGCATTGTATGTCTGTGCTCTCTCTCTCTATATAGCATTAATAATTCGTAAGTTTTTGTTAGTTTGTTTTCATATTCATCAACTATGATAATCTAAAGTAGCCCAGGAAGATTCTTACAAACATATATGTGGTAATTTCTTGTTTTCTATTGCTATTACTTTGGTGACACAGCATTTCAGAGATTTAAGGTGATGTTTAGCTTCATGTCATTATTACTCCCATAATGGAGGTTTTCAGATACTTTGTAATCATACATTAAGCAACTTATTTAGGCTGGTCTAGTAGATGTTTAATTCACCACAATGAAGGTCTTTAATAGAACCTTTTTAAGTTCATATGATTTGAAAAGATCTTAAGAACATTATTAACTTCTTTTCATGGATATCTGAAGTTACAGAATCACAGAATGATCAAAGTTGGTATGGACCTTTGGAAGTCACTTCATCCAAATTCTTTGCTAAAGCAAGATCTCCTAGAGCCCAGGCTCATATTCAGACACCTTTTGAACACAGCCAAGAAGGAGATTCCACAACCACTGGGAGCAACATATTCCAACATTCCATCATCTGTACAGTGAACTTTTAGTATTCCAGTTTTTATTCATTGTCTCTTGCTTGGGCACTGGGCTCCACTGAAAGTTATGTGAAAAAAATATTCAGACAGGGTAGGACTCATGAATATAAGATTTTTAAACAATCAACCAAAGTCTAATTGCTGGGTCTCTGCTCAGATTACTTAACCTTGAACACTGTTATCTATCTCTTCAATGGGAAAGACTGAAGTCAGAGCTCTCAGTGAGCTGCAGTTTACAACAAAGTAGAGGGAAACATTTCCACTGAATTTAGTGAAAAGAAACTTAAGATTCTTCCAGTATTGGGGAAATAATAAAAAATAAACAAAGCCTGAATTCTAGGTCTGATCTTTCACTTTGAATTCTCTATATCTATTTGGAGGGAAATAGGTCACTAGATTTTCCACCATTACTTGAGAACAAAACAAAGAAATGAATCAAAGGACTTACTTGCATGGACATAATATACCTTTGAGGATGAAGAGTTAAGGGAAGAAACTATGCATGAGTTCTATTACATGATGATGTGCTAAGTGTCCACAGACAGCTGGTGACAGATCTTGTAATGCAGGTTTGCTATAAGCATTGACTTGCTACAAATAAGTGACTAGAAAAACTATCAATTACATACTAGCATGTGGAAGCAAGTTTATCTTCCATATCTATCTTGTAATTGTTTAAAAATGTATGCCCATTTGTATGTTCCTGGAATATTTTCAGGAAATGAACTGTGAGGACAGGATGATCCTGCCTCATTTGGTGAAATTTTGGGCACTCCAAAACTCAGTCCATATTGTTGGTGTCTTTTTGTTTATTTGATTACTTGTTTTTGGCTTTTAAAACAAAGCAAAATGTTTTCATATGCATACCTGACGTATTGCTTCAGCAAATTTTCATTTATGCACTAAGTTGTTTTGTCTCATTTAAGATGAAAAACTTCATGGCTGTTAGACAAAAGATAGATCTTACAGCCTACTTACTGTAGTGCAGGATAGTACATACTAAGAAAAAATTTTTCATGGAGTTTGAAGTTCATGTTGAAGTCTAACCAAGATATTCTACTATGTGCTGGGGAAAGGAGCAGATTGGCTGTGTGAACTGATCAAGGTTAATTTCTCCAATGTGTTACCACAATTACCCACGCAGCAGACTTAAGCATTCTGTAACTTTAAGTGGCAATAGATTACATGGTACAAATTATACACTAGAAAATAAAACGTTTTCACAAATTTGTTTTATATAATAAAACACCTATTTATTTATTTATTTGCTTACTTATTTTTATTCATTTATTATTGTCTGTAACTATTCCTTAGTGAAGCTAAGAAATTTGGTGTATTCGGTGTACATTCAAACTACACACAAAGATCAAAAAGTTGTCTGTGTGCTTTTGAGTAAATCCAGTGTATTGCTTCATTGAACTACAAAGTCCAGGCTTCTAAAATGCTGAACTTTGAGAGTGCTAGAAAGCATGTTGTCATAATGTAGCTCTCCTCAATTGAAACGGCAAAGAAAAGAATACTGGAACAAACAAGAAGTCTCCTCTCTGGCTGTCAGGTTGAAGTTGACTCAAAACTTTCAAATCACCTGTGTCAATACAGTCACAGAGAGAAAGGGAACCTTCAAGGCTGAGATCTCTCCAAGGACCTTGAGGTAATGCAGTCATTCTTTTCCATCTCCCTCTTTTTTTTTTTTTTTTTCCTTTTCTTTTTTTCCCCCCTACAGTCTCACAAAGTGGGAACACAGGAAGTTTAAAAGGAATAAACTTGTGTAACACCTAATAAGAAAAGAATCAGAATCTGTATCTGCCAGTGATGTGAGTGGGAATACAATAACTATAGGCATATATATTCCTTCAGCAGAAAAGAAGACAACAAGGCAAAAGGTTTGCCTAAGATCTGCTCTTAGTTGCTTTAGAAGACTGCTTGTTAGTCATGATTCATTATGGGCAGAAAAATTAGTTGTATCTATATTTGATCTACGTTGTAATTATTTGCTACATTAATCATGGCTAGAGTGAGAACAGAATTAGTCACGAGCATTACGTGCCATTTTTGGGTGTTTTTCTTGAAAGAGATGGAGAAATGACCAGTTCTCTTATTAAATACAACTTATTAAAGTGAGTATGCCTGTGAACCTACCGCTCACCCAGGGTCCTAGCATTTGCTGAACACACAGGATTTCCACCCCAGAAGCACAACCTGTTTTGCACTTTGTAAAAGCCACAAGCTTTTACAAAGTCATGTATTAGAACCAGGGCTGAAGCCAGAATAGGTGTGAGGAGTGGGGGAATTAATTGCTGGATAGCTGTGGCAGTGTTTAGTGACCTAGAGTCTACTAAAGGTTATTAATGGAGTGAGGTACTTCCCTTGACCACATTTACTCCACTCCAGGGAATCAGTGCCCAAACAGAACATTTTACATTCCCCTTTGCAGGCTGTGTGGGATAGACAGATGGCATTTTGTTCCCATTTCCCTCATCTAGCAACATTTATCACAGGGCAGTGCTGCTGTGAGACCTTCCCCAATGCTGGGGCTCCCCTGTTCCCATACATGGCAGTATTTTGGCTCCCACGGTCCTCTGAGCAGCTGCAGAATCAGGGGGAAGTGAATGATGGGGAAAACACCTGGGACTGCTGCCTGGCAGCAAACTATCATTGCCCCCATCCCAAAGAGATAATAAGAATGGAAGGGACTGTCCCTGGGACCAGGCAGGGTGGAGGCAGTGAGAGAAGGGGATGTTATCTAGGGAGGTGATAGCATGCATGATCTTATAGAAGTTATTTTAAAAATGTGGCAGAAGAGGGGGGGAAACAAAGCTGGCTGAAGGAGAAGTCATTTTGATAGCAAAGAAAGGATGACAGACAGTTTCTGTTCCTGGGACAGCTTGTGTGACTTGTCCTGTGGTTTCCCATGCCTGCATGTGTATGCTCACATTTGTACTGTGTGCACATCTCTGCACCAGTGTGACAGGGCTTAGGGCTGCTGTCTGAGCCAGATTTCTCTTTGCAGGAGTGGGACCTACATTGTAAAACCAATTGATTTTGATCCACAGAAACAATCCCACCACAGGGGTTGAGACTATTTGTGTGAGTAAGTGCTCTCTCTGACATGACAGAGTTTGCCTGAAGCTGCAGGATAATTTTCAGACATCTGCTCATTGCAGAAGGGGCTTCTTTTCCCACAGACCACAGATTTTAACATTTGAGAGTTTCTTCATTACGCTTCCCAAAGTGAATTTGTGTATTGCAGCCCAGGCAGCAATTTGTGAAGAAGATTTTAGTGTCACGTAGTAATCCAGAAAACAAACAAACAAACAAAAGCAGTATATAAATAAGAATCATTTATTCTATATAATTTTTTTTTTTTTGGCATCCATCCATCCAGCCATCCATCAATTCCTTCCTTCCTTGTATAATCAGTGGATATTAAGATGTTATAATCACAAGAGAGTTAGGCAAAATAGACTAGGATAACAAGGAGAATAAATGGAAGGCTTACCTACAGAAAGCACCAGAAGAAGGGATCTCCAGAAGAGATCCTTCCCCACTGGTAGCCAGCTCTTAAATAGGTCTAGGAGGGGTGGAACCAGGCTCCACCCCTTCCAGCAGCACAGGTGAATTGCCTTCACCTGTGCTCCTCTGGCTGACTCATGGCTTGCCTCAGGTGATCAGAGGTTCAGGCTGTGGCTCACCAGTTCCTATACAGTCTTTCCTCCCTCCCTCTCTCCCTTCTCTTGCACATGTATTAGAAGTGTAAATAAATGCAGAAAACAGTTTTAGGTACTATTTTTTTTTTTTCCTTTCCAATAAAAGTATGTTTGATTATTTGAAAGTTATTTGGTTATTTGTATTCTCATTTGTATGTGGATGGCTGGAATATTATAGAAGAAAATCTAAAATACCAGAACAATATTTGTTCATCAATGTGACTCTCAAGGTACTATGACAAAATTGATAGCTTTGCAGCATTTTCCTTCAGCCTGTAAGAAATATTAAACAGATAGTTGTTGTTTTAAAACTCTAGTACATACTATCACCACCTAGAAGAATTTGTAGTAAAAGCTGATTTTTATGGTTACAGACTCCTTGGCAAACTCATCTTGAGATTGCAGCATGCATATGAGGAATACGAAATCTTGTGAAAAAATGTCTCTCAGGTCATTCTCCTCATAATATTTGAAGACTAAATACCTCATCATGTCCCCATGAAGTAACATTTTCTATGCATATCTATTTCCAATAACAATAGTTACTTTATATATACTACAGTAGTACAGCAGTATATAAAAACTACTTTTCTGAAAGAGTGGTCAAGCACTGAAATGGGCTGCCCAGGGAGGTGGTGGAGTCGCTGACCCTGGAGGTGTTCAAGGAATGTTTGGATTTTGTGTTGGGGGACACGGTTTAGTGAGAACTATTGGTGATAAGTGGATGTTGGACTGGATGATCTTGAAGGTCTTTTCCAACTTTGGTGATTCTGTGATTCTGTAATAGTGACTTGATGCACTGACAGCTGGTTGAATATGTCTATTTATTTGTTTATAGATTATTTGTACTGGAAAATAGAAGTAAAAAATGGCAGATGAAAGACCATGAGCTCTTCTCTACTTTTAAACCAGCCCTAAGTAAAGTTCAGTAAATAAAACAAAGGTGATTGTTGTCAAATGTTATGTTTAGATACTTAATTTGAAAAGATTGCAAATCCCTCATTATTTGATACATTCTTTACACTTTTGAAAACTTTGTAGCACTTTGTAACATTCAAGAAAAATGCTAAGCAAAGGTACGGAAATGGAGTGCTATATCCAAATCTTAATTAATTAATTAATAACCATTGATAATCATTATTAATTATTAATTATTAATGAATTATTAACTTAAGCTCTCTTAGACATTCATCTGCTTTACCTCATAAATGACACATTTTTCCCTTTTTCAATGAGAGGACAACATGCAAATGATCTATGCTTAAGATGAAAGAAGTGAATGTTCGACTGCTTAATAGAAGCACATTGTGAATCAAACCTGTACCCTTTTAGTCCAAAATTTCAAGCCTTGAAAATCTTTGGTGAAGAAATAACTTATCTTAGCAATTAGTAACTTTACTAGCAGAGGGAGATACAGCTTCAGGCAGTATGTCTCTTTAATATATAATTTATCTGTTTAAAAAAAAAAAAAAAGGTTCTGGGTAACCAAGACAATATAAAGGTTGGACTTATGCTAAAATAACACTGAATATGTCTGTTTCAGAGTAGGTATGTGGACACTGTAGCATAGGGAATGATGTCTGATATAGAGCCCAACTCAACTTGTAAGCAGAATACTCTAATGCAACATAGGTAATGCAGTTGTTTAGGTAATTAAGTACTGCCCAGTACACATGATTATCTATAAGAACGATATCTAGATGCTTACAGATCAGTAAGCACACCCCTCAGGGCCTACCACATCAGCTAAACAGACTTCCTATTGCAGCAAATAAACACAAGGCTGTTAAAATCTCCATACTTTAAAGACCCCTGGGATTGTTCTGGCTGGCTTAATTTACAACACTCACAGGTCTGTGGGTAGGATTGTGTTTGTGCATAACCAACACAAAAGCTTATATACACTTAGTTGTCCTCTCTGTCTCCCACTGTACCTATTCAGACTATGGCGTATCTCTTTTCCAGGTGTTCTGTTCTCAAAGAAATTCCATTTCCCTAAAATTCAGTCGTTATAATTTTGCTATTAGGTCTAGGGAGTCATTTCCTTTGGTCTTTTTGGTATTATCATGTACATCAATTGCATCACTGCTCTTTATACCATCTTGTTTATATTATACCCCTTTATTTATAACTGATTGTCAGCATATATTCCTGAATACCTTTGTTGAGATAGGAGCCTGTGCTTTACGAGAGCAAACTTCTGGCTGCTCAAGGAACAGCTGTGTGGGATACCCTGGGAAACTGTCCTTAATGGCATGAGAACAGAACAGAGCTGGCTCTTTAAGGACACCCTTCACCCTTCTGAGAGCACAACGGCTCTCCATTCCCCAGCAAAAGAAGTCAAGCAGGGGCGGCAGGCGACCATTGTGGCTGTGCAATGACTTGCAGCTTAAACTGAGAGAAAAGAGGGAAATGCTTAGAAAGTGAAAGCAGGGTTGTGTAGCCTGGGAGGAATACAGGGTTGCTGTCTGTGTTTGTAGAGATAGGACTAGGAAAGCCAAGGCGCAGGTGGAACTGAACTTGGTGAGGGATGTGAAAGATAAAAGGAACGGCTTCTACAGGTACATAGCCAGGAGGAGATTGGCCAAGGAGAGTGTTCCCCCTCCAATGAAACGTAATGGAGAACTGGCTTCTTCAGACATAGAAAAAGCTGAGATACTCAGTAAGTGCTTTGCCTCAGTCCTCACGGGTGGTCAGGCCCAGGTGTCTGCCAGGACCATGACCCTCTATCTGAGGGTGTAGGGAGTGGTTCCTGTCCCACTGTAACAACGGAACAAGTCCAGGTCCTTCTCATGAAACTGAATGTGAATAAGTCCACGAGGCCAGATAATATCCATCTTAGGGTTCTGAAAGGGATGGCTGATGTAGTTGCTGAGTCACTCTCCATCATATTTGAAAGACCATGGCTATCTGGTGAAGTCACTGCTGACTGGAAAAGGGGAAAAAAAAAAAAAAAGGGAAGCGTTACTCCCATTTTTAAGAAAGGGAGAACAGAAGACCTGGGGAACTACAGCCCAGTGAGCCTCACCTCTTGGAACAGCATGGGGCAAATCCTCCTAGAAGCTATGTTAAAGCACATGCGAGATAAAGAGGTGATTTGAGACAGCCAGCATGCCTTCATCAAGGGCAGATCTTGCCTGACCAATGTGGTTGCCTTCTATTATGCAGTGACGACTTTGGTTGATGGAGGGAAGGCAGTAGATATCATCTACACGGACTTCTGCAAAGCCTTTGACATGGTCCCTCACCACATTCTACTCTCTAAATTGGAGAGGTGTGGATTTGAAGGATGGACTGTTTGATTGATCAGGAATCGGCTATCTGGATGCAGCCAAAGGGTTGGATTAATGGTTCTGTGTCAGGGTAGAGGCCAATAACAAGCAGTATCCCTCAGGGATTGATCTTGGGACCGGTGCTCTTCAACATCTTCATCAGTGACATAGACGATGGCATAAAGTTCACCCTCAGTGAGTTTGCAGATGACACCAAGCTGAGCAGTGCAGTCGATACATGGGAAGGAAGGGAAGCCAACCACTGACCAGTGGACAGGCTGGAGAAGTGGTCCCGTGTGAACCTAACAAGGTTGAACAAGTGCAAGGTGCTGCATATCAGCTGGGGCAATCCCAGGTATTTATATAGACTGTGTGAAGACCTCCTTGAGAGCAGCCCTGTGCACTTGCAGCCTAGAAGGCCAACTGTGTCCTAGGCTGCATTAAAAGAGGTGTGGCCAGCAGGCAGAGGGAGGTGATTATTCCCCTCTGCTTTACTCTTGTGAGGCCTCATCTGGAGAACTGCGTCCAGGCCTGGGACCCTCAGTACAAGAAAAATGTAGAGCTCTTAGAGCAAGTTCAGAGAAGGGCCACTAGGAACGCACTGGAACAGGCTGCCCAAGTAGGTTGTGGATGCTCCATCCCTGGAGGCATTCAAGGCCAGGCTGGATGTGGCTCTGGGTGGCCTGGTCTGGTGATTGATGACCCTGCGCATAGCAGGGATTGAAACTAGATGATCGTTGTGGTCCTTTTCAACCCAGGCCATTCTATGGGCTGTTCACTATATATGATTCTATGATTCTGTGAATACAATTTTATCTGCTGGCACTTGCGCAATTTTTGAATTCTGGCATCATTGCTGTTTTAGACACCATGAGGAAATATTCACACAGTTGTTCAGTAATCAAGCTTTTAAGAAAATAAGACCCTCTCTTTTGAACTATTTTTCCACCAATCTTTATGAAAATGACTTATAATTCAGAGAAAATGTACTGCTCAACCCACTGTGCAGGCAAATAACTTTTTGGCCGAATCATATATATGATCTTGTGAAAGTGAAATATTGCACCTTTAAAAGCTAACATTACTACAGAAAAGCATATATGGCACCTTGTCAGCATGGAATAACTGAGCTCAACCAAGCTGTCATTTCTGACAGGTCAGCATAATGAGCAAGAGAGTGCTAGGATGGTCAAAAAGTTCGTTCTTGGGCTTAAAAAAAAAAAAAAAGAAAAAAAAAAAGAAAAGGATAGAGCTGTTTGCGGTGAGAAGACTGTATATGTGTCTCATTATGTGTATATTACCAAAGTGTTGTCATCCATGCTATCACACATAACTATATTTATGTTTGGGATTCAGTATATGCAATTTGCTCAAATTTTACCTCAGGGACAACAGAACACCTGATTCTCTGGAGCATCAGGCATCAGGAAGAAGGCCTGTCCATATCTGTTAAACGTATATCCACTTGCAAAACCAATGACAACAAGAAGCAGTAACGGGATCACAATATTTGGCATTCATTTTTTTTTTTTTCCGAAATTCTTAAAATATCTTTGCATTAAAAATTATGAAAAAGGTGAAAAGGAACAGAATAAAAGTCAGAGAAAATGAATGAGAAACAGGAAAACATTTCTATTACAATTATGATAACTATAATATTTTTGCTTAAATCTTCTATAAATGGCAATAAGCAGACTAGATAAGGAATATTAGGAAAACTTAGAATTTTTTTTAACATTTTGCTTTCTTATTTATTTATTGCTTTGTTTGTTTGTTTATTTATTGCATATGTATGAGCCTTCACTGCTCTGCACATCAGCTTCCTAACATGTCACGTTAAGAGTGGTGTCTCCATTCTTCTTTGTAAAGTGTGCTGATGAGAAGCACTTTATAAGAACTGGGAATTAGTAACAGCATAACAATTAAAAAAAAAAATAATGGATTGGACTATAGTTTAGAATTAAAAAAAAAAATAATAAAAATGATAACACAGACACAGAATTAAGATCAACAAAAATAAATCCTTTTGAGCTGCAGCTTGAACAGCTAAATATGGGGGTAGGGAGAAGAACAGAGAAATAAAACCTCCTTTTTGTCAGCTGTCAACATCGTCAGTACAAAAACACATGCACACATAATGATGCCATTTGAATGATGTAAGAAAAATTTGAAATAGGGCAGGAAATAGAAGCAATTGATGTGCAGAGAAGGATCAGATAAGTAAATTAAACTATATGCTGAATTCTGCTGTAAGCAGATATCCCTTAAGGCTACAAAAAATAATGATTTGATTATCAAAGCTATAGAACATGTAGCTCATCTCCTTTTGTGTTACAAGAAATCTTTCCATTAAATTTGTTGTTAAAAATGTCTACAGGAGACTTATTTTGGATACTGATTATGCACCTCATAGGATAGGAACTCATTGCCTCCCTTCTGCATGCTGGAGTTACATTCCAGCAAGGAACTACAAGGTCAAGTCATCAACTCTATGTCTTTGATATACCTGGAATGAACATATTCTGCCAGCATGTTAAATAAAGCAATTATAATAGCGTTAATGCAAATGACCAGTTCATCAGATGCAATGTAGGGGAAGAAGATGTAAGCATTTTAGTTTATTCTCCTCAAATTATAGACACTGCTTTATTTCACATCTCCACAGAAATGAAGGGCAATCAAACAGGCTCATGCTAGACAACTGCATGAGTGGCACAGAAGTAAGGAGTTTCTTCTGAAAATTCTATTGATTGCTTTATCTCACACTTCAAGGTGGTCTCATTTGTCTCCAGAGTGCTAGATCACTAGTGATAACATGTTTAACACCTCCATCCTGGTGTGCAGTGGTTAAGTGGTATCAGTGTTACTCTTGTCTCCTGTTCTAAGGAAGAAGACACCCCAATGGGAAAACAATAGTCCTCATCCTCATCTGGGTATTGCAGTAGATGCATGGAAAAACTGTTCTGTTTTATCTGTTGGATGGTTGTACTGAAATGAATAACGTAGGTCTTCCTAAAAATGCTGCTCCTTATAAACATTTGACAGCTGCTATGTTACATTTACCTTCTTTGATGTTGAAATGAAGTATGCTGGAGACGAAGAACAGCTGCATGTAGAGAGGGAAAAAATATGACGTTACAAGTGGTTTGATGCTTCCTGCCACATAACATCATATGTTACAATAAGATTTGGTCATACGTCTTTATTATTTTGGAAATGTGACTGGGCTTTGGACAACTACTGTTAAAATAAATCAAGATAGGAGCCTTGCTGACATGTTGGCAAGATGGAAAATAAAAGTCTGACAGATTGTTTTGTATGTTCTGTGCCAGCATTTCCTTCCTTAGTCCTAGTTTTCCTCTCCATCTACTGCCTTTATAGACACTGTGGTAAAATCTATTCTCCATAAATTCCTTATTTGGAGCTCATTAGTAATTTTTTATTAGGTGACCACATCAACATTTTGAATTGAAACGTTATGTATTTCATATTACAATATAAATATATATTTTCTTTCTTTCTCTCCCCCCCTTTTTTTTTTTTTTTTTTTTTTTCCCAACAAAGAAGATAGCTAAAGCAGAAAAGTCTTATACATTCATGAGCAATCAATCAAAGAAGAAATGAATTTCAGCAGCAAAAATAATTTGGATGTTTTGCATACATTTAATTGTGGGGTCCTGAAGAAAGAAGAAAGCAGAGTAGTCCATGTGGTCATATTTGCATGGATAATCTCCCAGAGAACAGACAAATCTGAACACAAATCTGATAAATAATTTTCCTGTCCTGTAAGATCTTGATTCAAATACTACTGTCATATGTGAAAATTGACTTAATGGGATTCCATGTACAGTTAGGGGATTTAAGAGGAAGAAAGTAGAATAGAATAAATAGAATAAATACGAATAACTTAGGTTTCCTAAACAGTACCTTTCCCTTCCCTTCCCTTCCCTTCCCTTCCCTTCCCTTCCCTTCCCTTCCCTTCCCTTCCCTTCCCTTCCCTTCCCTTCCCTTCCCTTCCCTTCCCTTCCCTTCCCTTCCCTTCCCTTCCCTTCCCTTCCCTTCCCTTCCCTTCCCTTCCCTTCCCTTCCCTTCCCTTCCCTTCCCTTCCCTTCCCTTCCCTTCCCTTCCCTTCCCTTCCCTTCCCTAATTTGACTATTATTCATTCTCTTGATTCCATTAAAAAAAAAATATATATATATATATATATATTTTTTTAATCATTAAAACCATGCATACACCATCACAAGAAATGCACAGAAAGAAAGAATTTGAATTGGTGGAAGTTTGAGTTGGGAAAAGATCACATCTAAAGTAAAAAGTGACATCAGAATGATGTTCCACGACTTAGCATGCATTCTGACTGCCTTGTCTGTTGCGTTGCGGCTACTTCTGTCCCACGTCCTGCTTGCAAGGCAATGTTTCTAATGCCGAACAGTGAGAGATGAAGTGGCAGCAAAGTGCTGCTTCTCAGTTCTGCAGGCAGCTGAATTCATAACTTTCTCTGAAGTTGATTAGAGACATAAAAATTCCTCTTCTCACCTTCTCTCAACTCAGTGCATTACTGCAATTGCTAATTTAAGCAGGACATGAGGTGAGTTCTTTCCAAGAGTGAGCCTGACCTTTCACCTCTCCAGCACTACCCATGGCAGTTGCAAAGCAATTGTGCCTGTCAATGGAGAACAGAGAGCAGTAAAAGTAATGAGAAAGGTAATAAGAGTTAAAACAAAGGTAGATGGACCTCAAACGAAAACAGGAAGATTTAGGATACCTGGAGAAAGACAAGTCAGCATTATATAGAGACGAATTAATACTTTGGGATTAAACTGTGTGTGAAGGGTAGGGGCATGCTGCACTAAAAATAGGAACAGAGTAATTTAGAAGCTAATCAAGCTCTGTCACAGACAAAATTAATAAGTAAAAAAAGTTTTAACAAGACATTAGCCATCTGAAGAACCTAGAAGGCCTGTGGAGGAGGATATTGTATCAGAAAGTGTTATTAACACTGCTATTATTAGAATGGTTATGATTAACAGGACTTGGCCAGAAAGAATCAAGGTGAAGTTTAGAAGTGCAATGCTGGATCACCCAGAATATTATCACAGAGACGAAAATTGCAAAAAGGAGCAGGAAATAGAGCAAATAATTTTGAGAAATGATAGATGAAAAGATAGCAAAGTGTTTTGACCTCATTTAGCATGAAGATATGCTGAGCAAAGCTAAGATGATAAGGTGCTTGCTTGTTTTCTTCTCTGTCCTTATATCTACAATCTTAATGCAGTGGCTAACATTTGAAAAGTTGTAAATTTGTGATTTCATAGTCAGGGAACCACAACAAAATCATTACAATGTACCATGACTGCAACTGTCTTCATGTTGTTTGTTTATTTTCTACAATGCTTTACAATAGTAATTTCATAAGGACTAAGAGCCAGGTTGATATTCAGCTGGTACAAACTACGACACTTCACTGAAATCAGTGAAAGTGGATGGATTCTCACAGTTCGGAATTAGCCTGTGATTTATCATGCATTTTGTAAGCAGAATGAAAATATATACAAGATTATCATCAAGGACTGACAATTTTTTGAAGGACAGGTCTGGTTGTGACCACCACATGAAGAAATGTGTGAAGTGCTAAGTGTCAAAAGGGGCACGTTCTTGACACTGTTGAGCAATAGGTTCCATACATCGATTCCCCAGTATTCATTACTGAGCACTGCAAGAACATGTCCTAGGTAGACACTTCTTATTTTCTTTTGTTCAAAATTGAAAGCAAAAAGTGCTCAGAAATGCACTCAATTCTCAGAATTGTATTATTTATTTATTTATATTTCATATGAGATCTGCTCAGATTGCTTTTATTTTAGACTATAAACATTTTATATCAGAAGTTACTTCTGTGGCTTCCCTACTGGTCCTATTTGTTTGTTCTGTTTTCTCAACAGCACATAATCAAATATTTCAAATTACATCTTCTCCCCTATAAAACCTCTTAATCTATTGCCAATTCTGCTTGCCATTAGTCCAACATTTACAAAGAAAAGTCTTAGTCAGTAGGGAATTTTTTTCCCTTGCATTGATTAGGCACATAACAGCCCTATATAATCACAGGTGTGTAGATTCTAGTTAATACAGAAGAGTATTATTAATAAAGAACTACATTGTATCTGGAAAGGAGGTAATGTTTCAGCACTCCAGAGCTGCCACATCTGGTTTCACCTCCTCCATGTAGATTCTTTATTCTCTCGTGTCATTAAGGAGTGATTTTCCTGAGCTATGTGCCATTAGATGGAAGGTAAACCTGTCTGTGAGATTTGAATCTATTTGCGTGCATCCACAAAGTTTTCACTGTGCTCTGTTCACTAGGACATCCAAGCTCCATTATACCTGCAGAGACAATCTGATAGGTGACACTGTGACAGCGATGTCGCTGCTGACCACCAGCTAAGTCCCTGGCTCTGGAGCAACACAACCACTGGAATACTCAGCATATTTCCTCTTCCCTGCCTGAACATGTTCATTGCATTTCTGCTGGGTACAGACATCTTCCTCTCCTCGCAAATTGCATTATGCTCTCTGTTTTCTGATGGAAAGTGGTAGTGAACCTGTAGAGCCCTGAAACATAATATGCATGGCTGCTGTTTTACACTTGTAACATCTTGTATGCATTGAAACGTACAGCTGTTTGCACTTGTAGCTCTGTCAAGTAAACAAGTGGTGATTTCTTATGACAGAGGGGAAATTGGCACAGGACTACTATTCACTCACCTACAGACTGGCAACTCCTGGTGGTGGAAATCATTCTTTAGGCACTGAGCTGGCTTAAGGCATACTGTAAAACTGGCTTTTCTGAGGCAGAGGGGAGGCAAAAGGAAATCTGTTGCCTGCATCTGTACCTTTCAGAAAAGGCAGGTGCTGAGCACCTGATGGGCTTTGCCTCCTGCCACAGCCACCTACATCAGCATTTGCAATCAGACTCAGTAGTGTCTGTGTCAGGATTTTGGCATGCAGGTACACACTGGGCATCTTTAAATGAGTTCTTATCCAGTAGCTGTAAGGTTTTTCACCCAAACTGCTCACTAGTCTGCATAGGACAAGGGCTTAAAACATTGAATCTTAACATTTGTAAAAATAATTAGAAATCATGAACCAAATAGAGCATCCAATGAAACTAATTAGGAGCAAGCTCATAGATGCTATTTTACAATGGCATATGGATGACTTTGGGATTGCTTTACAAAATAAAGATAGTGCATACTAAAATTTAGCAAGAGCTCTCAGGGAAGATGAATAGGTTAATGGAGATGAAATTCTTAAAATATTAAGAAAAACAAACCATTTCTGTTTGAGCAAGTCAGTGTGTAAATCATGAAAAACTGGAAGAATATTCAGGGAAATGCATGCTTGCCCTTCTTTATGCTTGTCTTATTTCTATCCCCTAATACAGATATCAGCTTCTGATTATAGCTGAAGATGGGATGTAGAGCTACATGGTTCTTTGCTTGGCAACTGTTTTTACATTCTCCTCAAATCTTCATGTTACTAAAAATTAAGTATCTTCATATAAAACACTCCAAGAGAAAATGAAGTCTGGATTTAAAATGATAAACTTCTCTATTATTCTCTTTTTTTTTTTTTTTTTCTTTTTCTTTTTCTTTTTCTTTTTTTTTTTTTTTTTTTCTTTTTCTTTTCCTGGGATCACAGTTTCATTAGATAGATAAAGAAGCAGAATCATATATAGTCTTCATAGAAGCCTCTGTGGGAAACTAAAGAATGAAAAGGAAGGGGAGGGAATGGAAGGGAAAAGGGAAAAGGGAAAAAAGAAAAGGGAAAAAGGAAAAGGGATGGGAAGGGAAGGGAAGGAAAGAGAAAAGGGAAGGGGCAAAGATTAAAAAAAAAAAAAATGGAAAACACTCCTCATTAATTTCTACCATCATGAACTAGTCTCCACCAGCACAGAACAGCACAAACGACACAAAGAGCTGTAAAGTACAAGGCATTTGCTCTCTAAACCATAAGATTGAAAAAAAGGAATCCTGCAATCTCATTTTACCCATCTGTAAAGTGAGCAAGGGGAAAAAAAAATCCTTAAATGTCAGGGAGGGCTGAGGTATTCCACCCTTCACAACATGATTGTGACAGGACATCACACACTGGACCCACACAAGGATAATAGCTGCAAAGTTTTCAACATCTAAGGTTCAGATGAAAACATAAGAAGCCTTACACTGAACAGCTGTGTGATGAAGATCAAAAAGTCTCATTACCTTCCAAGAGGACGTAGCTTTGGTAATGTCCAAAGACTTTTCTTGAGACTTACTGAAGATTTCCACTTTTTTTTGTTTTGTTTTGTTTTTTGTTGTTGTTGTTGTTACATTCCTGAGAAGGAACAGATTGAAGGAAAACAGCAAAGCAAAGGATTATATTTCAGTTCATTTTTATATTGAAACTGGAGGATGGAGAGGATGGGAAAACACATGTGTGAATTTCCAGAATCAAAGTTTTTGGCTTGCAAATTTGGGAAACTTATTTGGAGATTTGTAGGGGATTGGAAGTGACAGACTGTTGAGCCATGAACAAGATGAATAAATGGCCAATTGCAGGAAAAAATCTCTCTTGCCCAACACCTCATTTCAGTGATGATTTTTAAACTGTTTAAGTATCTAGAATCCACGTAAGTACTATTTCTCTATCAAGAGAACAGATCTCCTGCATTCTTCAGGGTGCAGTGTTCCTTTCTCCTGCTATAGGAGGAATATAGGAGGAATAACAATAGTCTATGCATAACTTCTAAACATGCATACACTCTCATGTGCATTATTTGCATTTAAATGTTTCCCTCATTTCTTTTGGTTCAGAAGAACACACTAAAGGTCTGCATTAGTGTAACTCAGGTAGGATGGAGTAAATTGGTTTTAAATAAATAAATGTAGAGAGAAAACAAAACAAAACAAAACAAAACAAAAAAACCCTACCATTTACATTTCACTCAACATGCGTGTTTTTAAAAGTCCCAAAGTATTGATCACAGCAGTTAGGAGTAATCAAAAAGCCTCCAACAGGGTCATAAGCACAGCTCTGCGTGTATGTTTTTTTTGTTCTCAGCGTTAGCTACATCTCCCTTGAGTTTTTCTGGAGCTGTATTAATTGGATGATTAAAGCAAAAGCCAGATCAATAGGAATTTGAAGAGATGGTGAGTGTTATAATAAAACAAAAAATAAAACGTTGTATCTACACAGTTAAAAAAAATCAATAGAGTTTAGAGGAATAATGTAAAGAAAGAAAATAGGAAAAGGCTAATTGCTCCATCTTTTTGCAGAGTTATTTCCAGAGTCACTTTCCAATCTTTATTCTTCTCTTTTTATGTCTTTGCAGAATGACCTTTGCTCTTCTTTTTCACACATATGCAAAAACACGGCTACATTAACAACTCTGCTGCTTGCCCCCTTGATTCCTTTTCTTTCCTGCTCAAAATTGCCCTTTTTTGGCTTTATTACCCTCAGCTTCCAGTATAATCAGCTGGATATTGAAGATCTGGGTTCCTCCTATAGTTCTACCCCTAAGTGAGTGTACAATCTTGGGCATAATGTTTAATGAGGTTCTCCACTTTTGTAGTAAGACTGACAGTAATCACTTGACTATTCACACTATTAAAATTGTCAGTCTTTCTGGTGGAAACATTTCCTTCTCAATGTCAGAGTTCAGATTCTATTCTTAGTTTGGGTCCATTCATTCCACAGTAGTTGGGGAAAAAAAAAAAGAAAAAAAAAGAAAGAAAGAAAAACAAGTAAATCCAGTTCTACATGGAGAATGGCAACATATGAAGTTATAAAGATTTGTTTAAACACTTACTTGTCTCAGCGGTGCCCAAATCTGAGCAAAAAAGCAGGGAGCAGCACAGTGATGCTTCTACTGCTCAAACTACCTCCATTAATTGGCAGGATGAAGGACAGGCTGTTAACTTTCCTGCTGGTGCTCTGTGTACTGAGAAGATGAATCTTCTAAATAAGACATTGTCTCCTGCAGTTCAGTGTCGTTTATAGACACTGGCCTGGCCTTTGATTTTGTTGGATTTTTTTAGTATTGGCAATGAGTTGTCCCACTCTGAAGGCAGGAAGATGTTCTTTTCAACACAAATTTGAATGCCTCAATAAATGCACTGGTTTTGAATGTTCTACCTATCCAGCATATCATTGCTGAATATGAAGCTACTTACTTAGCTGTTTAAACAGGGACTTCAGCCTCAAACATTTAAGCACCTCACATAGAAATTCTTGGCGCTTATTCCCCTTATCTGACAGTAGCATTGGACACATTCCCAGTAGTCCAAGGCCAACAGAATGTAAACACTGTTTCCCTATTGAGAATAATAACTGTGATCAGTCCTTACCAGGGACTTCTCTGTATCAGTTAAAGACCTTCAGAATATCTTGTGAGAAAGGCTAGACATGTCAAAACAACACAAATCAGCTTAGCTGACCCTGTCTCTGCTGAAGAGAGGATTTAAAGATCACTTCTAAGCCCTAGGGTATCTGAGGAATTGGACACAAAATGCATTATAGACTAAAATAAACTGTCTCATATGCCCTGGACCTCCTCTGGTGCAACATGAGGAAAAAGTATTCCCAGAGATCTCCTCATGTTCTTCATATGGTATTTCTTAGGTTCATTGCTGTTGGATGCTCTCAGTGGCAGTGATTTCAGCTATCTCATAACATAGCCCCTGAAATCCTATCTGCTCTGTTTCCTCTTCACAGGAGCCCCAGGTGTTATCCTCTTTCCCATCCCTTCCCTCCAGCAAAATCAGAAGATTGTAGAAGCCTCCTCTTTATCTGTCCCTTCTGTAGACAGTGTCAACAGAATTGGAGTGAGCAATGAGCCACTGTACTGTGTAGTGCTTCCTCTTCACCCATGGTGCTTCAGCGCACAAAGACTTAATTGCTACAGTAAAAAGTTACAGGAAAGTTTCCCGATTCACACAACAGGCCAGAGGCAATGTGAATCAGAAGAGCACTATTGATTTCAAGTCAGGGAAGTGACACTGATTTACAGTAGCAGAGTAGCTTATGTTTTAAGACAAGAGGTGAGACCTTGACTCCCTTGAAGCCAATAGCAACTCTACCACTGAATTCACAAAGGCAGCATTTAATTTAAGGAGGACTAATATTAGTTTTTTCAAGGTAAAAATTAAGCAACCTCGTGGATATTTTTTAAAGTATTCTTACCTCCATCCCACCCTCTTCCCACTCCCTATTCTTCCTGTCCAGAGTTCAAAGCTTATATTCAAAATAATAACTTTATCTATCTGTCTATCTATCCATCTATCTATCTATCTATCTGTCTGTCTATCTATATATACATGCTGTTACATTCAGTGTCTTAAATTTACTAGGCATATTCCAGGCAAACAAATGAATTCCATTCACCTTGCCCTGAAGAATGAAATCTTCAAGGACAAGCTTATAGACAGAGACAAGGAAAAAAGGGGGGGAAAAAAAAAAAAAAAAAAGATATATTGCTTTTAATTAAACTACAAATCCACTAGGCAACTGTGGGCTTTTAGGAAAGAGGTTTTAACGTGGACACAGTGAGAGGACTGTCAGTTGTCCAAACAACTCCATATCTGAGAGGGAGAGAAGATGAAAGGATGAAACTGAAGCACAAAAACTACTGAACAAGATTCAGGCTACAGCTGAAGGCATTGTGCTATATTTTAAAATAAGCCATGATTGAAGGTTTACCTTCCCCTTTAGTTTGCATGATGTGTGTAGTGTCTGTAGGACATTTTGCATATCCCTTTCCACAGAATTGCATATTTTCTATTCACAACTTTTTTAAATTTACTTTTTAGTTATAATGATGATTTTCCCATTCCACTGAAGTATCATCTCATTTTGTGCAAGTTTTGAAAATAAAATCTTTTTTGTTTAGGTGAAGGTAGTATTTGCTAATCAAATAATCCTGTGTGTCTCTGCCTAGCTATCTTAAAGACTACTTTTGTATTTTCTTTGTGTTTTTTTAAGCTTTTTTTTCTCCCCCATCCTCCTGATGAATTTACTATATGCTGTTATTTTGCCCTTTGCAGTTCTTGAACTAGTAATTCAGACTATGACTGTAATTATATCTAGCTAGCCTTTGCACTGTTGTAGAAAAACCAACTGGAGAAATATACGCATGTGGTTATTTATATTAACAGATATATATAGTGATTTAGCTCACAGTACACAAATTGAACATTCTTGATACCTCCTATTTCAGAAGACAGCTGGAGGCTTGCTTTACAATTTCTGCTTTGGATGAGTGAGAAAATGAACTTTCATTCCACTGAAAAGATGGGACTTTTATGTTATATTTAGACCAGAGATCTATCGCAAGCTCATGAGATCTGTAAGGCTTTAGTAGCAGCTAAGGAAAAAATGCCACATCTCCCTTATTTACGAGTGACTTTGAGTTTACAGAAAAGCTCATTTGTATACATCCAGATAATCAGTGAAACCAACTATGAAGGATAGTCTGAAAAAAATCTAACTATAGATAGAAAAAAATAATCAAATACCTAAAAAATGCTGTATAGAAAAATGTGTAAATATTAGTTGAATACAATGAGACATTTGCTAGAGGCCAGGGAACCAGAAAATTGCAAACATTTAAGAGAAATGCTTCTTGCTTTAAATTCAGTTGCACATCCCCTAGTAATATGCCTCACTATGGCAGTCTTCTAGGCATAGAGAAGAAAAACTTGTGAGTTCAATAGCTACCCACTGATTGTAAACATGAGAAGGAACACTGAGCTGAAATATAGGGTAATTTCCTCTTTATTAGAGTCCATGAACTCTGGTAAGTTAATGTTTGGGCTCTGTGTATAGTGCATATAAGAGAATTACACAGTTATTTTCTGCAGTGCTTTCCTTTAGGGGAAATAAATAAATAAATAAACAAACAAACAAACAAATAAATAAATAAATAACACGGGGGGGGGGGGGGGGGGGAAGCAATTTTTCCTTTCCTCTTCTCATGGTGCTTCCCACCTCCCATGTTAATATTCAGCATAGAACACTGTGTGAGATGTTTAGGATGTCCTACAATGGCGAACATCAATTTTGAGGGGAGTTTAAACTATAGCAGGAATCCTAACTGTCTTATTCATTACTTTCTGAATAGAACAAAGAGAAAAAAAATGAGCACTTGAGAGAATAAGAAATTTGTACTTTTGTGGTCTAGCTGGTTCAAGAGCTTCACTCTAGAACACAGTCTTTTCCTCAGGCAGGATATCTCTAAGCTTATGAAAGTGCTGAGTTGCTAAGCACATATACCACATCCTGGTTTCCAAGCAAAAGCTTGGATATGGAAATCAGAGAGCATTTACAGACATTCTTGGATTGCATCAAGCAGACAGTAGAGCATACTTGTCTACAATCCGAGTGACTTTTGAGAATATTTTTCTTCCCTGGTGTGCAAGCATAAGATTAAATCTGCAGTGGGAGTATCAGGGCTATGAGGATACCAACAGTCCTGAATATCACCAACAACTAAAACCTTTACCCACACACTATCTCTGATGTGGGAGCAGCATTTCATCTCAGTCCTGAACACCAATACCTGCCTCAGAGTAACTGTAGGATGTAGGTCTGCAGTCTTACTTCCCTGGTAGACCTTGGACTGTGTCACCCATCTCCTGATGAAGATTTATACTGTGGATGTATTGTGTAACATCTCCACAACCTTGTCTCCAGCTCCATCTCTTTTTGCTCCTGTTGGGGCTCTGTGGATTAATGCTAGATCTGATTTACTCATTCACAGTATCCAAAGCTTGTTATCAGCTAATGTTGTTATCAGCCTTCATCTCTTCTTGCTCTGTTCCAACTCTGCCAGCATTGCCCACGATAGATAAAAATCATTTCTCCAAAATGGCTGGAAATGTTCAGTTTACATTAATGTCCTATGTTAGGCTTCCAGAAAAAATAGGAAATATCAATGTCTCACAGACATCGCTATCATCATAGATATTGTACTGCTTAGCTAGATGATTAACATCAGTCATGCTTTTCTTTTCTTTTTTTTCTTTTTTTTTAAGTAACAGTTTCTTCCAGACAAGATTGTGATGAAGGTAATACGTTTAAATTATGAAATCTAGGGAAGATATATCAATTACAAGTGTGAAAAGCAAGGTAAAGAATGAAAACCAATGAAAACCCAGTTGAGGACTGAATTGATGGGTCATGTTTATCTAGCAAGCGAGATATTATGAAATTCCTCATATTTTGCTGTGATTTTTTTGTTTGTTTGTTTGTTTGTTTTAAATTTATGGATCTTGAGAAGTGGAAGCTATGTTAAGACATAAGGCATTCAAAACAGCCAGCATGGCTTCACCAAGGGCATATTGTGCCTGACCAATCTAGTAGCATTCTATGATAGATTGATGGCATCAATAGACAGAGGAAGGGCAACTGATGTCATCTTCCTGGATTCTCCTTATCTCTAAATTGAAGAGATATGGATTTGAAGGCTGAACTATTTGGTGGACAAAGACTTGGTTGAATGGTCTCAGTCAGAGCGTTGTGGTCAATGATTATGGCTGGCTGGAGAAAAGTCATGAGTAATGTCTCTGTCAACAGTTTACGGGCTGGTTCAGCCCAGTTCTGTGACTAGCAGAGCAGAGAGATTCAGCAAGGTGAAATGTGTTGCACTTGGGTTGGGGCAGTTCCAGATATGTGCACAGGCTAGAAGAAGCTGCTTGGGAGCTGCTCAACAGAAGACTGTGGAAGTTCTAGTGGATGAGCCAACAATGTGCAACTGCAGCTCAGAAGGCCAACTCTATCCTGGGCTGCATCAAAAGAGGGGTGGTCAGCAGGGAGAGGAGAGTGATTGTCCCCTTTTACTCTATCCTTGTGCCACCCATCTGGAGCACTGGACCACTCTTAAGGGTACTCAGCTTAAGAAAGATGTGGAGTTTTTGGAGTGAGTACTGAGAAGAGAGGACCACAAAGATGATCAGAAGGCTTTAGCACCTCTCCTCAGTGAGGAAAGACTGAAGGAGCTGGGCTTGTTTAGTCTTAGAGAAGACTCTGGGGAGACCTCAGTACAGCCTTGCAGTACTTGCACTTATAAGTAGGAGGGAAACTGACTTTTTTTGCATGGGTAGATGGTGCTAGTACAAAGGACAATGGTTTTAAACTAAAAGGACAGATTTAAAATAGTTTTTGGGAGGAAATTTTCTACTCATAGTGTATTGAGGCACAGGTTGCCCAGAGTAGTGGTGGATACCCTGGAGGCATTCAAAACCAGACTGGATTGGTCCCAGGCAGCCGGATCTAGTGACTGGCAGCCCTGTCCACAGCAGGGAGAGTTGGAACTTCAATGTCCCTTCCAACCCAAACTGTTCTATGATTCTGTGAAAACTGAACAGCCTGTTTGAAAGTGTTTGTACTTAGTGCAATATAAAAGAGAAATAAAGTGTCATTTTTAAACAAGATTATTGCTGAGAGTGCTAATATTTGTAATCAAGTGTGATAGACTGATACAGAGAATCTATTTTACATAGGCATTTTCATAATTCTGATCAATTCTATTAATAACAATAGTAGTAGCAAAAGACCTAAATCACAATTGTTCTTTAATGGCACAGTCAAGGGTACTGTAAAATCCTCATTTTTTCTTTTCTTTTTTTTCCTAACTGTAAATTTGAAATTTTGGTGAGATCTCATAGTTTTATCAGAAATTTTTCTTATGTTATCTGTGCTGCTTTGCCTATCATTCCTTGTTTATCTTTGCCAAGATGGTGCTTGCAAAACAGAAAACCAAAATCCAAGTCCCTGCATCTGGTGTCATTTGAAATAAAACAAAGATAGGCTCATTTTAGCCACATAATTTAAGAAAGAAGACAGTATGATAACATTTAGAACAAGCCTCATACACACCAGCCAGCCATTATCCTTCAGAAGCAGGTGGCAGATGGCATGAAATCATCTTCGTCAGACCTCCAAAGCTTTGCTGCCACATTTGGGAGGATGGTTCTTGTAATGACTACTTGCATATTCATACTGTGTGATGGGCACTTCTCAATTTCTATGTACCTCATTTTGGAAAGAAGCTAATATGGCTACACATGTATTTTATTACACAATTCACATTTGGCATCATTGAGAGGAAGAAGAAGGGTGTTTTTTATTGTTGTTGTTTGTTTTTGTTTTCTGTGTGCTTTTTGTTTTCTTTTTCTGCTTGCGTCAGAATGGCACAGGGAATCAAAATGCACTGCAAAATCCAGAGCACCAAGGCTTGCCTGAAGCTGTGATGAGATCAACCTGTGTGTAATAGCTCCCATGAGATAATATCAGAACCTTTCCTCCCTGAGTCATACAGTCACATCACAGAATCACAGAATCACAGAATGGCCAGGGTGGGAAGGGACCTCAAGAATCGTGAATCTCCAACCCCCCTGCCACATGCAGGGCCACCAACCTCCCCATTTAATGCTAGACCAGGCTTCCCAGGGCCTCATCCAATCTGGCCATGAACACCTCCAGGGACAGGGCAAAAACACATTCTCTGTTAGGTCTACAGCTAAAGGATTCCTATGCAGCTTTTCTGACATGGGGCTCAGAGCCCTTTTCAAAGCTAGATATATAAAAACACCTGCAGTTTTAAAATAGGCAAGATGAGATGTATTCCTTCTCCAAGACTGCCGTGAGAATCAGTAGCAAATCCAGGTGATTTACTTTTGGTCATGAAAGGGCAACTTGTTTCAATCTTACTTGCACTAGCAAGTCCCTATTGCTGATGGAACTCTAAGTGAGTGGGTGACAGGACTCCTGTTGACTTCAGCAGGGTACCACAGCACTGCCAAATTTCAGAACTCTGCCTTTAGCCTTATTGTACCATATGCTTCAGTTAAAGATTTTTGCAAACTAGAAACAATACAGAAATTGTTTGCATTACTGCATAGTGCTAAAGATAAAGCTTCTGGTTTATTTTGGTGCCAGTCTAAGGTGCCTCCTTAGACTGAATGAATACAAGTCTATGGGGCCGGATGGCGTGCATCCCAGGGTCCTGAAGGAGCTGGCCGAGGTGGTTGCCGAGCCGCTCTCCATCATATTTGAGAAGTCGTGGCTGTCAGGTGAGGTCCCGGACGACTGGAGGAAGGGTCACGTCACTCCCATATACAAGAAGGGGAGCAGGGAGGACCCGGGGAACTACAGGCTGGTGAGTCTCACCTCCGTGCCTGTGAAGATCATGGAACAGATCCTCCTGGACAACATGCTCGGTCACATAAAGAATGAGCATGTGATCCGAGACAGCCAGCACGGCTTCACCAAAGGAAGGTCATGCCTAACTAATCTTGTGGCCTTCTATGATGGAGTGACGGCATTGGTGGACGAAGGGAAGGCGACCGATGTCATTTACCTGGACCTGAGCAAGGCCTTTGACATGGTCCCCCACCACATCCTCATCTCCAAATTGGAGGGAAGTGGATTTGATGGGTGGACGACCCGATGGATAAGCAATTGGTTGAAAGGCCGCAGACAGAGGGTGGTGGTCAATGGCTCTATGTCCAGGTGGAGGCCGGTAACAAGTGGTGTCCCCCAAGGGTCTGTCTTGGGACCGGTGCTCTTTAACATCTTTATTAATGACATCGATGAGGGAATTGAGTGCACCCTCAGCAAGTTTGCTGACGACACCAAGCTGAGTGGTGCGGTTGATACGGTGGAAGGAAGGGATGCCATTCAGAGGGACCTCGACAGGCTGGAGGGCTGGGCTCGGGTGAACCTGATGAGGTTCAACACGGCAAAGTGCAAGGTTTTGCATTTGGGCCGGAAGAACCCCAGGCACCTGTACAGGCTGGGAGGAGTGGTCCTTGAGAGCAGCTCGGCAGAGAAGGACCTGGGGGTCCTGATGGACGAGAGACTGAATATGAGCCAGCAGTGCGCTCTGGCAGCTCGAAAGGCAAATGGGATCCTGGGCTCCATCAGGAGAGGGGTGGCCAGCAGGGACAGGGAGGTGATTGTCCCTCTCTACTCGGCTCTTGTGAGGCCCCACCTGGAGTACTGTGTCCAGGTGTGGAGCCCTCAGTACAAGAAAGACATAGAGATTTTGGAAAGGGTCCAGAGGAGGGCGACTAAGATGATCAGGGGGCTGGAGCACCTCCCCTATGAGGACAGGCTGAGGGAGTTGGGCTTGTTCAGCCTGGAGAAGAGAAGGCTGCGGGGTGACCTCATTGCAGCCTATCAATACCTGAAGGGAACCTACACCCAGGAGGGGAGTAAACTCTTCAAAAGGGCTGACGACAGCAGGACTAGGGGAAATGGTTTTAAGTTGAAGGAGGGAAGATTTAGGTTAGATGTTAGGGGGAAGTTCTTTACTAGGAGAGTGGTTAGGTCCTGGAACGGGCTGCCCAGGGAGGTTGTGGATGCCCCGTCCTTGGACGTGTTTAAGGCCAGGTTGGACGGGGTCCTGGGCAACCTGATCTGAATATGTATGTTGGTGGCCCTGCTAGGCAGGGGGGTTGGAACTACATGATCCTTGGGGTCCCTTCCAACCCGGGTGATTCTGTGATTCTGTGATTCTGTGATTTTTATTAAGTATGTTTCTAAATAGTGAAAAATGCAGAAAATCTGAATCCTAAAGTCAAAAAAATAGAGCAAAAGGAAAACAAACACATTACTTCATTTTGCTTCGTCATGACTTTCATCACCTTCTAATTCTGAAATCACTGCTACAGGAAGAGTAGCATGACTGATATTGTTCTTCTAGCTGAGCAGTGCCTTATCTGTGGTTAAAGGCAACATGGTGCCTGGGAGATCCTCTAATACCTTGCAGCCAACATTTCAGCTGGTGAGAAAAACAAACTGTAATGTTGCTTCCAGCACTGCGTTTCTCAACCTAAATGCCCCTGGGAGAACAAAAGGCTAGGTCCACAGGTTCAAGAACTATTCATGCTTTGCTCAGCACATGTGATCATGAAGGTGCAAATATACAGATCACACAAGACTGTAGTACATATAGAAATAAAGCAGCAACATAACTCAGAGTACAAGCTAACCATATCCTCATGCTTTTCCAGACATTCCTGATAATGGATCTTCACCAAATCGCCAAGTGGCAAGGTGCTTGTATTAAATTTAAACCTATGCTTAATTCAAGTATAGTCCTTTTTGTGCTGGATGAAAGCCTAATTTATATGCATTAAAATGTTACTTTAAAAACCTAACCTATTTTGCCCAAACAGAAGATATTATTACATACTATAAGCAAATACATATACATACTGTGAAATGTATATGGGACATTAATGGGACTTTAATGTGGCTTAGTTGCCTCTAGGATGTTAAATATGCTGCATCACAACAAGGTCTAATGAAAGTTTTTCAGCAGATGGAGTGTTGTGGTAACTCAGGATGCTTTATTATACATACTAATGCCCCAGAAAGACACATTATGATTTTCTGTCTTTGGTAAGAAGTGATTATTTATATTTGTTGTTGTTGCTGTTAACCTGATCAGTATTTGCCAACAGACATAGAAAACTGCTATTATTTTTTTTTTCTTTTCCTATTTTTACTTCTTGAGACAAATAATTGTTCATGTGAACATTATGAAAATATCAAGATGAGAAAATACATTTTTTTTTCTTTTCCTTAAAAAAAAAAAAAAAAAAAAAAAAGTGTTGACTAGTTTCAGCAGAACTGTATAGCCAACCCACAGCAAAAAATAAAAATGAATAGCAAAATAGTAAAACACTGTCAGCTATCTGTATGAATGTTCCTACATACATTTCCATGGGCATCCAATCTTTTGGCTTGCGTGAGCTGCAGTGAGTGAAGAGGAATTGTCTTGGGCCACATATAGATAGGTCACTCTGAAAGTAATGCTTCTTATTTATTTCCATACAACAGGAAACTACAACAGATATGAAGAGCACAATTACACTGTTTGATAGAGCAAATTCTCAGCTACAAAATATTATTTTCAATATAGTTAACACCATTATTTCTAGATATTAATCAGCAATGAACTAGATCCTGTGTTCCATGCTTTTCAAAACCTACACCAGTGGAAGTGAACTTCTGTTGCTATCACCACTGATGAAACACGCCACACACAACTTCACTGTGCTCACATCCACTGTTTGGTCCCCATAAACATTCAGCAAGCATCAATGAATATTAGTGGGTAACACATTTTTCCACATGGAAGAGTTAAATTCCACATCTTTTCTTCATATGCACTCACGAGTCAAGTGCCAATTTGTCAGATTAACTCTCTGCTGCCATATATAATGTGACAATAAAATGTGACAGAATCTTGGTAGGAGGATTCAACCTCTATTGCTATATCAGTAAGATATGCCTCTCATGTAGTGGAACAACATAATAAAATAGGAGACATTACTTTTGGAGAAGTCCTCATAAAGTATACAATACTGCTAATAGGTAAGTAACAAAAGATTTTAATTTCTAATATTTTATGTTAAAAACAAAACAGAGCAACATAACCATAAAACTATACTGGATCTTGTTTTTGTACAACTAATGCATCAGATTAGTTCAGTGACACTAGTTGCCTTTCTTAGTGAGTTTTCATGGTGTTCATAAGAGATTTTTGATGAAATGTTACTTTTTCTGTGCTTCATCCTTGACAATAGTTGTTCACAAGTGTACATACTGTAATTACATGAAGAAGGCATAATTGAGAATGAAGAGATATTTCACTCTACGAAGGCAGAGCTTATAAAAATCCAGTAGAAAAGCATGATCAGGTTTTTGAGGTGAATTTTTGATTGCAAGTCTACACATGCCATTTGAAAATATGCAGGTTATGTATTTATGTTGACTGATAATGATGTCACAAACACATCAAACTTTGTTAATTTTTCATAGAATCATAGAATGGAATGGCCTGGATTGAAAAGGACCACAATGATCATCTAGTTTCAACCCCCCTGCTATGCACAGGGTTGTCAACCACCAGACCAGGCTGCCCAGAGCCACATCCAACCTGGCCTTGAATGCCTCCAGGGATGGGGCATCCACAATCTACTCAGGCAGCCTGTTCCAGTGCGTCACCACCCTCTGAGTGAAAAACTTCCTCCTAATGTCTAACCTAAACCTCCCCTGTCTTAGTTTAAAACCATTCTCTCTTGCACTACCACTATCCAGCAACGTAAACATTCATTCACCTTCCTTTTATATGCTCCCTTCAAGTACTGGAAGGCTAGAATGAGGTCTCCAGGAAGCCTTCTCTTCTCAAAGCTAAACAATCCCAGTTCCCTCCATCTTTCTTCACAGGAGAGGTGCTCCAGCCCTCTGATCATCCTAGTGGCTCTTCTCTGAACTTGCTCTAAGAGCTCTACGTTTTTCTTGTACTGGGGGCCACAGGCCTGGAGAGCTAAGTAGAGGGGGACAATCACCTCCCTCTCCCTCCTGGTCACGCCTCTTTTAATGCAGCCCAGGACACAGCTAGCCAATATAAATACCTGGGATTGCCCCAGCTCAAATGCAAGACCTTGCACTTGGCCTTGTTGAACCTTGTTAGGTTCACATGGGATCACTTCTCCAGATTGTCCAGATCACTCTGGATGTCTTCCCTTCCTTCCCATGTGTTGACTGCACTGCTCAGCTTGTCGCCATCTGCAAACTCACTGAGGGTGCACTCAATGCTATCATCTCTGTCATTGATAAAGTTGTCAAGGAGCACAGGTCCCAAGACCGAGTCTTGGGAGACACCACTCTTGACCGTCCTCCATTCTGACACAGAGCCATTAATTACAGCCCTTTGGCTGTGACCAGAACCAGTTCTTAATCCACTGAACTATCCAACTTTCAAACCCATACCCTTCCAATTTAGAGAGTAGGATGTAGTGAGGGACCATGTCAAAGGCTTTGCAGAAGTCCAGATAGATGACATACATCACCCTTCTGCTTTATAATGATGCCATTATTCCATCATAGAAGGCCAGCACATTGATTCAGGAAAGATCTGCCCTTGGTGAAACTGCTAGCTGCCTCAGATCACCTCTTCATCTTGTATGTGCTTCAACATGGTAACAAGGAGGATCTGCTCCATGATCTTTCCAAGCACAGAGGTGAGGCTTACTGGCCTGTAGTTCCCCTCCCCAGGTCATTCTTTCTCCCTTGAACTTGGGAGTAATATTTTCCTTTTTCCAGTCAGTCAGGATTTCATTCAATAGCCATGATTTTTCAAATATAAGGGCACCATGGTGACCAAGGATAAGGATAAGGCTGAGGTGCTTAATGCCTTCTTTGCCTCAGTCTTTAATAGTAAGACTAGTTACTCCCTAGGCACACAGCCCATTGCCCTATTAGATAGGGGTGGGGAACAGAATAGGTTCTGCATAATCCATGATGAGATGGTTTTGGACCTGCTCCAAAATCGGGGCACTCACAAGTCCATAGGGCCAAACAGATTGCACTCTAAATGCTGAGGGAGTTGGTGGATATAGTTGCCAAGCCACTCTCCATCATCCTTTGACAGTCTTGGCTAACCAGGAATTTCCCAGTGAACAGCAGACTAGCAAATGTGATGTCCATATTCAAAAAGGAAGGATGACCCCATAGCTACAGACCTATCAGTCTCACTTGGGTGTCAGGGAAAGGTCATGGAACAGATAATCTCAGAAACCATCATGCATCAATTAAAGGTCAGCCAGGAGATCAGTCCCAGTCAGAGTAAGTTTATGAATGGTAGATCCTGTTTGCCTAACCTGATTTTGTTTTACATTAAGGTAACCCACTTAGTGGATGAAGGCAAGGCTACTTGGACTTCAGTAAAGCCTTTGACACTGTCCCACAGCATCCTCGTGGAGAAGCTGGCTGCCCATGATTTGGATGGGCATATCCTGGGTGAAACACTGGCTGGTTGTCCAGGCCCAAAGAGTTGCGGTTGATGGAGTTAAATCCAGTTTTAGGCCGGTCACGAGTGGTGTCACCCACGGCTTGTTACTGCGGCCACTTCTATTTGACACCTTTATTAGCAAATTAATGGGGAGATTGAGTGCACCCTCAGTAAGTTTGCAGATGATCAAGTTGGGAGGGAGTGTTGATCTGCCAAAGGGGAGAAAGGCACTACAGAGGGACCTGGATAGACTGGATCAGTGGGCCAAGGATAACTATATGAGTTTCAATAGGGCCAACTGTTAGGTCCCGCATTTTGGTCACAACAACCCTAGGCAACCCTACAGGTTTGGGGAGGAGTGACTGGAAACTGCCTGATGGAAAGGGACCTTGGTGTACTGGTTGACAGTCAAATGAATATATGAGCCAATGGCATCCTGGCATGTATCAGGAATGGTGTGGTGAGCTGTATTAGAAAAGTAGTCCCGCCCTACCTCGAGGACGGTGTTCAATTTTGGACACCTCAGTACAGAAAGAACATTGAGGTGCTGGAGCAGGTCCAAAGAACAGCAACAAGGCTTGTGAAAGGCTTGGAAGAATATGCCCTACAAGGAGTAGCTGAAGGAACTGGGGATGTTTAGTCTAGGGAAGAGAAGGCTGAGGGGAGACCTTATTTCTCTCTTCAAATACCTAGAAGATGACTGCAGTGAGAGTAGGGTTGGTTTCACTAGGGATAAGGGGAAATGGCCTCAAGTTGTGCCAGTGTAACTTTAGGCTGAATATCAGAAAAACTTCTTTAAAAAAAAGGTTGTTAAGCACTGGAATAGGCATCCCAGGGAGGTGGTTGAGTCACCCTCCCTGGATGTGTTTAAAACCATTTAGATGTGGTGCTCAGTGACATGATTTAGCAGAGGGTTGTTAGGGTAGTATGGTTAGGTTGTGGTTGGACTTGATGATCTTGAAGGGCTTTTCCAACATGAGCACTTCTATGATTCCATGAAACTAGAGGAAAAATTTAGTGACGTGATATCACATGTAACATTTCAGCCTTTGTTAATAAAATAGTAGCCTTCCAAGGTGTGCACTATCTTTGTAACTACTAAAGATCTTGTGGTCTGCATTTGCACATCTTATTTAACTAACAGAATAACAGGTATATTTTTCATAATGTATACATATACGGACGTACATGCATGTACCTATATTTGTTTTTACTCTCAATGTGAAATAGACAAACTTTTAATTTCTACTTTTCTGTGAAATAAAATAAAAGACATAAAAGAATCTTCATTCAGGTCTTTATTTAAGAATATCATCAATGTTTTGGTGCAGTCACAAACAGATGGAAACATTCATATTCATACACACACACATGCACACTCAGAAAATTTGTATAAACAAGACAGTTCTCAAAGAATTTTAATTTGTAATCTTGGGAAGACACATTTATCTCACTGCACTGTTTTCTCATCCATTCTTTGTCAATTCTGTTTATATAATAAACCTTCTACAGCAAATATTATTCCTATGTGTTTGACATCCCCTGAAATGACAAGCCTTTATTTCAGTCAGTGTCTTCTGGAGTTACTATTAAACAAACATGTTGCGAACAGTCAAACCATTTCTAAGAGGGGTTTAATGCATCTTTCTGTTTAAACATCAAAAAACCAAGATCATGATTTCAAAATCTACAGAAGCTTTGTTAAGAATATAACTCATGACGTAAACTTAGCCAAGGCCACCTCTACCTATTGTCAGGGGCATAAGTGCATCACTGGTGAGCAGAGAACTCAAAAGTGAATTCTTGTGAATGTCATCTGTCCCTGTTTATCATTTATAGTAAAAGTCTCAAGCAACTAGCAGACCTCAGATAATTTGTCAAAATGTTTAAAATTTGTAGAGATCAAATCGTGTCTAAATATCTTAGATAAGCCTATGAAATGGTCTATGTCCTTTCCAGGCACTCTGTTGGACCTACAGAAATGCAGTATCACCCCCAGTTTTATTACACTGAGAGATCCACTACTTTACTATAAACTCTCATATGCAATATTGCTGCAGTGGTATGAGGGTTAAAATACTGAATGGTGAGCAGCGATCCGTATGTGCTATGAATTAACAAAATGTTTCTAGTGAGATGAAGACACAGGAATTATTTTCACAGGAAGGTTGCTATTGCCCATATTAGTAGCTAAAAGTTCACATACCGACACATCTGAAGTAATGTGTTGAGCTTTTTGAAAAGTAATCTGAATGCTGTCAAGGCAAACAAGAATACATTCACAAATTTAAGAGTAATATGTTATTGCACAACATCAGTTTTTTGTTTGTATGTTTTTTTTTTTTTTTGTGTGTGTGTGTTTTTTTTTTTTTTTTTTTTTTTTTTACGGAGCCATCATCATCAGTTAACTTAGAATCTGTTTGACTGAAATTACTTTTTGAACAATATAGTGTTCACAGTTGTGAACAATATGCATCAAGAGAGCATTATTTTCGCTGTTGTTCCCTAGGCAGTCATGAACTAAATGTAAACAGGTGGAAGTATGGAACATCACTGCTGCTGAAACAAATAACTGATTAACCACCAAGAATCAGTATAATAAATATAAATATTTTGATACTGTAGATATTGGAAATGGATATTTACATTGTCATTGCTGTTTGGCATTTGACAAAATAGTACAATCTGACAAAGAGAGCTCATTAAAAACCTTGGCACAGATTCTGAGATGATGCAATATTCCCTAACTCAACTATACTTTGGCCACAACATCCCCAGGCAGTGCTACAAGCTTGGGGCAGACTGGCTGGAAGGCTGTGTAGAGGAAACAGACCTGGGGGTATTGGTGAGTGCTCCACTGAACATGGGCCAGCATGTGCCCAAGTGGCCAAGAGGGGAAATGGCATCCTAGCATGTATCAGAAATAGTGTTACTAGCTGGAGTCCATCTGTACTCAGCACTAGTGAGGACCCACTGTGTGTATTGTGTTCAGATTTGGGCCCCTCATTACAAGAATGACATTGAGGCCCTGGAGCATGTCCAGGGAAGTGTAACTAAGCTGGTGCAGGGTCTAGAGCACAGGCCTTATGAGGAGTGGCTGAGGGAGCTGGGATTGTTCACTATCTAGAAGAGGAGGTTCAAGGGAGACCATATTGCTCTCCACAACTGCCTGAAGAGGGGTTGTGGTGTAGCAGGGTTCGGCCTCTTCTCTTGCACAACTAGTGATAGGACCAGGGGGAATGGCCTCAAGTTGTGACACGAGAGATTCAGGTCGGATAGCAGGAAATGCTACTTCTCTGAGAGAGTGGTCAGACACTGGAATGGGCTGCTTGGGGAGATGGTGGAGTGACTGTCCCTGAAGGTGTTCAAGGCATGTTTAGATGCTGTGTCAAGGGACATGGCTCAGTGAGAACATTGGTGGACAGTTGGACTGGATGACCTTGGAGGTCTTTTCCAACTTTGGTGATTCTTGATTCTATTGGTCTATATAGTTACAAGATAGAGTCAATATTATAATTAGAGCAGAGGACTGGTAATGTGAAATAGTGTATTTTAATGTTCAAGTTTCATCTGTATAAAGTCTGTGTCTATTCCACTGAAGAGCATAATCACAAGAGCAGAAGATAAAATGTAAGTCATGAATGGCTTGAGTATGAGAAACATGATAATTTCAATACATGTATGTTACACTGGAGATTGTCATTAGCATAACATACAACTAATTATTTTGGGGTTTTGTTCATTTTTCTTCCTGTACATCGTGAACATACAGTCGGGGTTTAACATGTTATTATTGGCATGCTCATGGAAGAAATCTCATGTCACATTGACACAAAGGATGCTAAGTCTACTTAAACCATTCTATAAAGTGCCTTAAGTAGTAATTAAAAGTAAGTGTGAAAGAAGAATTTGATCACAAGTATGGACCTCAGACTGCTTCGCTGGTGTTGACTTTTACACAGTCAAGGCATAGAGCAGAGAGTGACTGTAAGAGATTATTCTTTTTTTGCACCTTTGTCTCACAACTTGCTAAGGAACACAGATTGACAAGTCCAGGCAAGTCCTAGTCAAACTTGGAAACATCTTTTATCTGAAGATTTGCATGCTAGAGAAAGAGAGGGCAAGAGAAAGAGATAAGTAGCAGCTTAATGGCTGGGAAGCCGTCTTTTATGTGGCCTCATCTCAAGGGAGGTAGCCATCTCAGAGGTACTGAAAATGACTCTTCCCAAAGTGCCTAGGAATGCCACATTGGCAGAAGAAGGATAAAGAAAGGGACTACAACCAGAAGGGTTGTGTCTGACATCAGATGCTGGATGACACGATCCTGCCTGCTGACAGACTCTCCTGGGCCTGTTCTGTTGCTATACCTGTTTGCTGCCTAATGCCGGCCACTCTACTGCTGATCTCCCCTGCACTTTTGCTCTTGTATTGGCCTCAACCATCGGAACTGCATACAATGGGACACTGCTGGATCTTGGTGATGACTATCCCTGTTTTGTGTAATTCTTGCTCCTTTCTTATTGTTGGAAATATCCAAATAATTTATCAGGACGGTATCTCTGATAAACCAGATTTTATTCACAATTGCAATGGCAGGCCTCCTGCAAGCAGGAGAGCACACAGAAAACAACATTACATCTTTTATGCCCTATTACTCGACGCTTATCTCTTTCCCCCTGTTCCTCATTGGCTGAGTACTTCACATTCACAATCTTCCCGACACTCAGCTAAACATACAGATACTGGCTAAACGTAAATCTTTGCTGGCTCAGCATAGATTTCTAATTATTTAAATAACTTCTTACACTTACTCACTCCACCCTTGGTCATTGTTTCTGGACATCTGCTTGTCCTTCCTTGCATAGAGATAAGCTCAGAAGGAGGACAGACGGAATTATCTTGATGCCTGCCTGTTGCATCTCAACCTTCCCACAGAGTGAGACAGTCCGGCCCTGCGCAGAGGCCTTAGCTTCCTTGATGTTTGTTAAATCTATTTTTCTTTTCCTGGGAGTTTCTTATCCTAACGGCAACAACCCTACAATATGTTCTCTAGTCCCTAACACTATACTCACATTGTTTGGAACATTTAAAAACTATTGCAGTTTTGTGAGAAAGAATTAATCACATTTTGCAAGGAAGAATTAATCACATAATTCAGCAATTGTGTTTCTAAAACATGCTGCTAATATATACAGAATTCCTACTTTTTACATCAACTATTTCTAAGGATAAGTTACAGAATACAAATATATTATGTTCTACTTCTTCAAATCAATTGCCCTTTTTAACACCTAATGCAGAAATAGCATTCCATTCCCACACTATATTTCCTATTGCCTGCTTTCCCTTTCCCATCACTCTGATTGATTAGAATTTATAATAAACTGGCTGGACCAACATTTGAACCTTTGTTTCTTAATCTCAAATTGGGTATACAAATATCAAAGAACCCCATTGTAAATTGGAGTGAGACAGTGACATCATCTATCTCATCAGCGGCAGGTGTATGCCTGGGAGACGCTGATATTCCCATTAACAAAGCCTCGTGCTGGAGAAGGCTATGTTGTTTATGCAGGTACTTTCATGCCTTCATTTAATACTAACAGTTTGCAGAGGAGAATGTCCGTTTATAGAGGTCCTTTGGGACTGCTAGCTGATTTGTTTGGCATGAATGACTGAAACATCACAACACAGTAGCAGTGATATGTCCTATACTTAAGTTAACAATGATTGATTAAAGTAATGTGAGGGAAGATACTATACTTGAAGAGACAAATGATGCAAGCAGCTGGACTACCACTATGGAGACAAATGAAATAAGAATAAGCACTGGATTATGTAAGTCACCTCTGGCACTAAAGTTTCTGAAAAAGATGCATAAAAAATAAAACATGAATCATTTCATTATGCATTCTTATTCATGTCACTGCTCTGTCTCTGTCTTACTATCCCCCCAGAAGAACATTTATTAAAGGTAAGTATCAGTCCTTATGCTAATTTTTGGACAGTACCTGGAGGGTCAGAGAAGAACAGCATGATCATCAGTTCTGTACACCCCCTTTTATCAATTGTACTTAGCAGCAGCTGCAATCATAAGCTATTTTGGACTTACTCTCTGATAATAAGCCAAAGTATGACATATGTGACAGAAATAGTTGTGCAACCAAGGTCTACTTTACTGATTATAATATATTCAGATATGAAATATTCCTCTGGGTATATGTGGAAATAGAATCTCAGAAGCGAATGCAACTTTTCTACCCCTTCTTTTTAAGGCTTGGAAAATCTAATATACAGAATAATTTGCAGGAAGTGAGATGATACCAACAGCAGTGCAGAAAATCTGCCATTATAGAAGGGGAAAAAAGTGTGAAGTTCTGTATCTAATTGGCAGATATAGAGGATGGATACCAACTATATTCATCCCAGTAAAAAATATCAAAAATAGGACAGCAGAGACAAGGATATGGTTAAGCAAAGATAACAAGGAGAAGCAGAAGGCATTTGAAAAGTTCAAAGGATATGTTAAGTGGGAGGAATGGGCAGATTATAAGTGTAGATAAAGCAAGTAAAAAATAATTGGAGTGAAAATGAACACTGAACATGAAAAAGGCTAAGACATCTCAACCCCAGAGGGTTTTGAGATATTTACACATTAGGAAACTGGGGGACAAAAAAAAAACAAAAAAAAACCCACAAACCTTCATAATTGTGATAAACTGTGATAGTGTATTAAATTTTATATAATGCATCAGCACCACAAAACATTTGGCTCCTCATTCCAGTAGTGTATTCAAAACTTTCTGGAGTTGATGCCAGTCTTTGAATATCTTTTGAATGATGAGATCAAGTCTTATTACAATTATATATCAAGTGGGTTGAGGTTTATAACCTGGGAACTTAGGCTCAAGTCCTCAGAAAAACAGCTAGGTACCTAGGTCCCATGTGGTTCTTGGTCTCTAAGAACTCTGAAAATTCTATCAATTTGTTTTTAAAGCAGGTTTTACTCCTCTGAAATTTTTTTAATATACGTTACAATACAATTTAATAAAAACAATGCAAAAAAATAAAATTCAGTCTAAAAAAATCTTAATAAAATTAGTAATTAATTGAAGAAAAACTAAGAATTAAAATATTATATCATTTTAAAAAATGAAATGAGAAACAAAATAGAAAATGAAATATTCTTTGGTTTTATATTACTTTTAAAATCCTTGGTTTGGGAAAAAAAAAAAAAAAAAAAAAAAAAGAGAGAAAACTTCAAAAAAGTTTCTAAGATATTTTCAGTTAAATAGTTGCAAGTACAGAAATTTATGTTTTTTATTATTATTTAATTTATTATACAATTATTCAATTGTTTTTTCAATTAATTTATTATACAATTATTTATATACAATTATTATATAATTTATTATACAGTCAGTGAACAGATTAATTTGGATAAGTCTTTTCTGTTATGCAGTTGACCTCTGAACAGAATGGTCAAACTATGAGAAGAACTTTTCCAGTATAACTTATTGAAAGTAAATAGAGACAGGCATTTACAACAAGACAAAACTGGATATCTCAATTATGCTTATTTTTTCTGTTGTTAAAAACCACTCCAGTATTCAAGTACAGCAAGCAGAGTAGTTGCTTCCAACTTTAGATTACTTATAAATGTAATATTCTTTCAGCAGCTCTTAAAGAGAAGACATTAAGATGCAAGGGACTGATTTCTCCCAACCCACCTCAATCTAGCCAGTAAAACAAAAACAAGGAAAACAAAACAAAACAAACAAATAAACAAACCAACCTGATTTTTTTCTGTGTGCTCCTGCACAACAATGCATCCAGTAGATCCCAGGATTACTACCTGCTTTACAACAGGGTTGTCTTTAAAGATGAGAATATTTATGCAAATGTTTTCATAAAAGATATATAGAATGGCAAAGCCCAGCTGAAGACAGACACCAAACAGGGAATGTTTATCTCAAGAAGCAAAGGAATAGTTCAAAATGTTTATCAAGATGACCACTTGTTTTTGGTGCTTTGGTTTAGTTTTTGAGAAAGATATCAAAGAAAGCAGTAGAATTTACAACTGAAAGATATTGGCTGTGGAAGGAGAAATACAAAGTTCCAGCAGCAAGCTGGTGTTGTGTAGAACTTGTAAGTTTCTATCAAAGCCATGTTTTTAAATAATGATAATGGTAATAATAATAATAATAATGATAATCAATTAACAGCTTTCTATGTTAGTATCTAGTTACATAGAAAAATAGAATCACAGAATTGCTAATTTTGGAAAAGCCCATCAAAATAATCAAGTCCAACCACAACCTAACCAAACTTACCCTAATTCTAACACCACTAAATCATGTCCCTGAGCACCACATCCAAATGGTTTATAAAGAAAAACAAAACTTGAACACTTGTACCATTTATGTTAACTTTAAAATGTGGTGACTCATGGGAACTGTACTTCAGGCACATAAGATTTAATTTTCTGTTTTGAATAAAAATTATTTTTCTTTAAAATATGATGGTACAATCCATCTTCTCAAAATGAATGATGGTTAATTGTACAGTGAAAGGAATGGCAAACTATGAAGAAAAGGCACTACACATTCACAAAACTGTTAGCAATTTTTTTATTATTTTTTTTTTTATTTTTTACTATTGTTATTATTTTTTTATTTTGCATGGAAGAGCATGGCATTTCTAGGTCAAGAGAAGATCAGTTCTACCTATAGTCCTGTAATGGGAAGCTAACAGCTTATGTTCTCCTCATTTGGTGTTTGGTGATGCACGTTCTATAAGATACAGTGGTTTATATGCAGTTACTGCTATAATCAAAGCCAAATATTTGGAGTTACGTGGCTCTTCTAGAGGCAAAATTGCTTCTTGGTGGTAAACTCTGTTGTTACACTGAGGTTAGTAAATAATATTAACCTTGATTTAAGAGAGGGAAAAAGCTAAGAGCAGAAAATGCAGCTTCACGACTAGACAGTGAATCAGCAGCAGAGCAGGAAAGGGGCTATTTTCATTTCCTGGCACTCTCCTGACACTGTTCTCTTGGCTTTCTACTATGAACAGAATGCTCTATTATAGTAATATGAAAGTGTGGAAAAGCATCAATTCCCTTCTTCATTAATGTTCTCCTAACAGTGTATTTTGACTTTATAAATCAGTTTAAAAAGAAATAAAAATAAATAAATATATAAATAAAAATCTGTAATCATATGCTTGGATCAAGTTATCTGCCTGTGAGCAAAAGGGGTAAACATGCATTCAGAATATTGCTGTTAAGCGTGATTTCTATTTCATCCCAGTGCACACCTCAGCTGTACCCATCATTTAGTAAGCATTATATTTATTACCTTTTAGACTAAAATGATTGAATTACTTCTCTTTTTATGGTTCCATAAAATCATATCTTAATTTGGGGGAAGTGGTGTCATCTACCCCATCTGGTCAATCATCAGTGAGTGATTACATTATTTATGCAGCTTCTAGTTGTCGCTGTTTACTGTGGCCAAATCATGACATCTTAAGTTTTGAGATGGGTAGCCAAGTAAGTGTATGTATCTGGTGGTTTATGGATGAAAGTGGGATGCATTAGGTATGGCGAAGGAATAAAATTCAGCAAAGACTTATATGCAGTTTTTCCATTTAGAAAAATAAATTAAAAAAATGATAGTAAAAAGTAGAATTTCTATGCCAAGAAAATATTTGTAAGAAATTTTTGCCTCTGACTATGCAGTCAGAAGGAGAACAGTGAAGTAAAGGATTTACATCATCTACCAATAATGGAATTAAATCATATTACTTAGAAGATTAAATCCCTAGGATAAAAGACTCATCTCATGACATCACTACAAGTATCCATTCCATATCTGTTAGTATGTGAGGTCTGTCATAGCATCTTAAAATCACAATACAATTTCCAATTTCTGAGGTCAATAAGAAGACTGAAGGCACCCTTATCATGTGGCTTTGACGAGTTTACTCTAAACAACTTGAGAAATTATGCATTTAACAAAAAATCCTGAACTCTTTGAGGCTATTGACTCAGTAACTTCGCATGTGCCTGTCTAAGTGAAATGTAATTTTGCAAAAAATGAATTTGTTGAAATGAAAGTATATAACAGGTTAATAAATCTCTTCATTTTAGTACCAGCACACAGATTTGGGATTTGAGAATCAGTGGTTGCGACTTTCTGTTATAACACAGATCTGCAAAAGTTTGCTTTTTCTTTTTCCCTCATACGTGATTGTTTATTTATTTATTTGAATGTGATAAGTTTAATTTCACAAAAGAAACAAATGTGGTGCTACATCTATATCTTTACCTATACATCTCAAAATGTATTTTGGTATTTTCTCTGTGTATGTAATATTTTGAAATGCTCTTCTGTATGCTGCTGTTGCAGACTTGCCTGTTCTCTTACAATTACTTTTGCCTTCGCAAACAACTCTTCTTTTATCTTGCCCTTCATTCCTTCCTCCCTTCCTTGCTTCCTTGCTTCCTTGTTTCCCTGCTTCTTCCCTCCCAATCCCCTTCCTCCCTCCCTTAATCCCTCCCTCCCTTAATTCCACCCTTCCTTTCTCTCTTCCTCCCTTCTTCCCTCCCTCCCTCTCTTCCTCCCTCTGTCCCTTCTTCCCTTCCTTCCCTCCTTCTTTCTGTCCGTCCTTCCTTCCTTCCTTGTTTCACTTATGGGGTCTGCCACGCTGGTAATGTACATCTGCAAAGACAGACAGTGTCCTGAGATGCACACTGTTAAAAGCTGATTTGCCATAGGATTTCTTCAATCACATCATCATCAAAACTCCAGTGACTTACGAAAAACAAGACTGAAGTCAAACAGTGGTGATTCTGGATCTTACAAACACTAACGTTTTTCTTTAATGGGACACCAAAGTAATGAACAGTTTCTTCTGAGGTCATGGAGAAGAAAGAACTTTTCATGAACATCCACTGCTTATACAAATAGCAAAGAAAGAAAGCATGTGGGAAAGGCACATTGACAAAGCGCTAAGGACGTTACCCACTTCATATCTACGCATGGCAAATCAATTTAATGTCTTTCATTACTGCTTGAAAACAGAAACTTACATGTGAACAATAAACTTTAATCTGGTTGACAACAGTTTAAAAATGCACTGAAAGCAAGTTTCAGCCGCATGACATACTTTATGACACTTATTAAAAAGACATAATTGTAAGTCAATTAACCTGCCCAATGGTACATTTTAACTTGTTTTCTATTAGGAAAGACAGCAAAAGGGCAAAGTTTTTCATTCAGGAAGGTTCTAAGTAAATTTCTTTTTCTCCTTTAAGTGAAGGGCATTGCTCGTGTCATCGTTCTTAACCAGTCCAATATGAAATATATGCCATTGGTGTTCACCAACCCATATTGTAACAGGTAATGGCTGCTTATTCTCTAAAACTTTATAGTCACTGCTGTTTGCTATGGTAATTCATTAATTACAGTAATGATGACACCATAGGATGAGGCTGTTAACAAGACACATCTATCTGGATATTACAGAGAGCATTGGTTGCATCTATCATAGATAAGGTCAAAAAGAGTTTTAGCTGAGATTGTCCCATCTCTGAACTTTCCCAAATATTGGAATTTTCCTATTCCTTTTCCCATCCCCTTTACATATTATTCTATTAAGATATAAGAATGCACATAAACATACACAGATGCTCTGCCATATGTATACATTTATGTATAAATCTGTTCATTGTCTAAAATAATATATGAATATAGAAATAAACATACAAGTATATGCTTATCTATATTAAATATAGCTCTAATGATATAGGTATAAACTATATATTAATATATATTATGTTTTATGTATATATGATGGCTGTCTTTATACATGTATGTGTATATATGTAAAGATTTATAAGAAAAAATAACACATTATGATATTTCCAATAATACTGCATTGTTATACGACTTTTGCTATATTAACTTTATGAAAATACGTGTACTGAAAAGACAGAAAGGCAAGAAAGGAAAAAAAAAATAGATTTTCTTTGTGGAAGAATGTTCAGTGGTCTTACTTAATAGATGTAATCCCTTTCAGGAGTAAAAAAGATTCTGGTAGCAGAATTCCAAGAACATAAAAGACAGCATAATCATGAAAATTTGCTTCCAAGTACACATGGTATGAATGCAAACTGAGCTTTTCTTTCCTTTTTCCTTTAATTATTTATATATTTTTTTCAGTTTTTCTTTTCTTTTCTTTTCTTTTCTTTTCTTTTCTTTTCTTTTCTTTTCTTTTCTTTTCTTTTCTTTTCTTTTCTTTTCTTTTCTTTTCTTTCTTTTCTTTTCTTTTCTTTTCTTTTCTTTTTTTCTTTTCTTTTTTTCTTTCCTTTTCTTTTCCTTTTCTTTTCCTTTTCTTTTCCTTTTCTTTTCCTTTATTCCTTTCTTCTTTTATTTATTTATTTATTTATGAAGTTATAGTGATCAGCATTATTTATTTATTTATTTATTCATTTACTTACTTACTTACTTACTTAAAACATCCAATATAAACTTTTAAAATATTTTCCTTCCTGAATATGTAATGTCACAAAAATTCAAAGGAACTAGAAGGCAGTAAGCTAATTCATACTGCTTCTCTGAAGAAAGTCACTCCTATTGCAACATGAATATTAGGGGGACAGTGTTAAAAGTCACACTGTGCTTGGCAGATGGAGAAAGTTACAGAATCACAGAATCACAGAATTGTAAGGGTTGGAAGGGATCTCCAGAGATCATTGAGTCCAACCCCGTTGTATATTAGTTGTATATTAGCATTCCTCACTTCCACATTGCTCACCAAAATGGAAAAAATAACACTCAAAATAAGCAATTAGAGAGAAAAATTCTCACATATGTATTGTATAATTTATTTAATATTTTTTACAATTGACTAGGAGGGGATGGGAATTTTTCCACTGATTGCAAATAGGAATGTGAATTAGTTAAAACGAACCAGATCTACAGAGAATGTCTTGTCCCTGCTTGCTGTTGTCATGGTTGTTGTTATTTTTCTATTGGATTTATTAAAATAAAAAAACCCTGAAGATTTAAGTTCATTAAAAAAAAAAAAAAAAAAATTTAACAGGGGAGAGAGAAAAGAATCTGCTAAATTCCAGTCATTTAATTTCGGAGATTTTATTAATCATAGAATGACATAATTGTAGAGATTGGAAGGGACCTTTGGAGATGATCTAACATATTCCCCTGCTAACAAAGGTTTTCTACAACAGATTACACATGAAAGCATCCAGACAGGTCTTGAATATCTCCAGAGAAGGAAACTCTACAAGCTTTCCAGGTATCTTGTTCCAGTGCTCCGTTAACCACAAGGTAAAGAAATGTTATCATGTTCATTAGGAATTTCCTGTGCTCAAGTTTGTGTCCATTGCACTTTTTTCTGTTCCTAGGCAATACTGTAAGAAATCTGTCCTGATCACTTCACAGTCGTCCTTTAGGTACTTTGATAAGACAACTCTTCAGTCATCTCCAGTTTGAGCAGGCCCAGGCCTCTCAGCCTTTCTTTGTAAGGGACATGCACCAAGCACCTGAAAATCTTTGCAGCCCTCTACTGGTCTCTCTTTAGAAGTTCCCTGTTTTTCTTCAATGGGGAGCCTAGAGCTGGATATAATATTCCGGATGTAGCCTCACCAGGATAGAATAGAAAAGAAGGACAATCTCCCTCAACCCACTGTCCATGGTCTTTACCATGAACACAGTGATACCATTGATCATAAAGGCACACTTCTAGCATTTGGTTGCCTCACTGTTCACCAGAACTCCCAAGTCCTTCTCTGAATGGCTGCCTTTCAGTTGATCATCCAGAGCAAGATGTTCTTTCATCTTCTCAGGAGCAGAGGTGAGACTCAGTGATCTGTAATTTCTAGAATCTTCCTTCCTGCCCTTTTTGAAGCCTGGAGCTCCATTGTTTTTCCTCCAGTCTTTAGGTTCCTCTCACACTTTCCATTACATTTCTTAGATGAAAGATCATGGTTTGGCATACACTTCCACTAGCTCCCTCAGCACTTGTGAGTGCATCCCATTGGGGTCCACATGTTTGAGAGTATGAAGTTTGACTATATGATCTCTAATCAATAATCTCCTAAACTTCCAAGTAATCTCTTTGAAGACACTGGACTGAGCGGCTTACCTTCCAAGTTTGAAAATGTTGAGTTAGAAAAAGATTTAGCCTTGGATAAATCCAGCTTAAATTCCAGTGCAGCTTCTAAAGACAATAGAAAAGGTAACATAATCCAAAGAGGGATTCCGATTTTTTAAACAAAGATGCTGTTTAAAAACATTCACCAGAAGTGCTGAAAATGATGTTGATTTGAAAATTGGTTTAGTTATGCCATCTGATATGAACATCATTGCCTTAACACTTAAAATAATTACAAAGTAAGCTTCAAGAACAACAATCCTGTCATTTTTCCATGTGATATGTGAGCTTTCAGGATCTTACTTTATGTCTATATCCAAATAATCAAAAACAGGATATGATTTTTGTCTGAAAATGAGCAAGAACTCTTGAAGTAAAGTTATAACATAATACAAGTAGCTATATCTTTTCTTTATTACAGCAATAGATTAAAAATATAAACCAAATGCTTGGAAATTTTATAGATACACAAGAGCAAAGACAGTAGTCTGGTGTTATGATCCTTCTACTAAACTGTGTTAATAACTATTTAATTTTATTCTAATATGTCATTGTAAAATAGCTCAAGTAAGGTAGATATTTTAGCATAAGTGCAGAAATAAATATCAATGCGTTACTTGCTGTGAGTGAAGTTCTTTTTCTACTTCGCAAATCATTTTGATAATTTTAAATATGTAGTTAGGGATTGTGTTTTACTTCTGGTTTGTTTGTTTGTTGGTATGTTTTGGTGTATTTAATGTTATATATATAACATATATATATATATAATATAATTCTATACTATATAATATGTATATATATAATACATTTATATATATATATATATAATTCCAACAAAATCATCTGTTCCATTTTGAGACAAGGGATAAGAATTTTTTTTTACATATTACAGCTCTCAGAAAGACATTAATGTCGTCAATCAAGACTCCAAATCCTTCAAACATTGCAAACTATAGCAGGTTTTTAAACAAAACTTTTCAAAAGTTATCCATTGTTCTCTTGCTTTTTACCTGTCCATATTTCCATCCTCAACTTGAAAGCTTCAGCTTCTGACAATATGATTTTATAGATATCGTGATTAAACAGATCATATTAAACTCTTTTACTAACAGAGTAGAATTCAGTCTGTTCCTTACTTACTTAGAAACTTTGAGTAAATAGATTGAACTTCCTTAATTTCTTACTATAAAAGCATTTTCAATATCTCTCATTTGACAACCATAAAATTGGGTTATACTTCAATTTCAATTGAAACACCAGATTTTCTAGTCCCATATCCTACATTAATAAGCTCTTTTTTTTTTTTTTTTTTTTTGTCTAACTGTTCCTATGTTGAGTATATGAGTGTGCATTATAACAAATATTTTCTAGAAAAGTCTCCACTGCTGAATGAAATCCACCAAGAAGGAGTAACTTTTCCTTTGATCATCTGTTTATCTTAACATTTTAAAAGTGCAAGGCTGATTTCTCATTTAAATTTGACTTCAACATTCAACTGTTTACTTAGACTCAGTGCTCCCCTCCCCTCCCCTCCCCTCCCCTCCCCTCCCCTCCCCTCCCCTCCCCTCCTCTCCTCTCCTCTCCTCTCCTATCCCTCTTCCCTCCCCTTCCCCTTCCCCTTCCCCTTCCCCTTCCCCTTCCCCTTCCCCTTCCCCTTCCCCTTCCCCTTCCCCTTCCCCTTCCCCTTCCCCTTCCCCTTCCCCTTCCCCTTCCCCTTCCCCTTCCCCTTCCCCTTCCCCTTCCCTTTCCCCTTCCCCTTCCCCTTCCCCTTCCCCTTCCCCTTCCCCTTCCCCTTCCCCTTCCCCTTCCCCTTCCCCTTCCTTGTCTGCTCTGCTCCATGACATTTCTTCTACTTCTTAGATAACTTTCTGGTGTCACTTCTTTTCAGTTAAGGATCAGTGCATAACATAGATGCTACAATTGCAATGTCTACCTGCTTTCTTTTAAAAAATAGCCTTGCTCCTTAATAGGAAAGCACTACATGAAAAGGACTGAGTAGTTTTTCTTTGCTTGCTTTTTTTATGACTGGCATGATAGCACTGCCACCTTCAGATTCTGCTTTCCTCTTTCTACAATTCTGGCTTGAATGTGTATATTTCTGCAAAGTTTGAGTGATGTTTCTTCTTTAGATGAGACAAGATGCATTTTTTTAAAATTGGCTCAGTTTATTTTTCTCATACATGTTAATAATAATTTATTCAGTTCTGTTTTAACTTAAAAAAACATGCTTTGATGATATCCCACACTTCCAAATTTTTCAAAAGAAACTGAATCAGTTCCATTTCCAGATAAGTCAAGTAGCATGACTTTGTGGTTTAAGAATAACTATCACATTAGTGTGTTGTAACAAAATGATGGGGTTTTTTTTAAGAGGTTTCTTTCTGAAACATGGAACAATGAGAACTGAAAAGGAAAGAATGAGTTTTGTGGATATTTTAGTTCAATATATTTAAGATAAAAAATTAAATAAGATAAAAAAAATGTCTCCAGTAAAGAAATAAATTAAAATATCATCTCATAGTTAGGAGAAGCCATCCTATTAATAAAGAGGAAAACAGCAGAGGATATTAAAAGCAGAAGACAGTGAACTAAGAAAGAAAGCAACTGCCTTCAAATCTGAAGTTTAGAACAGTTTGTTACTTTCCTGCATAGTTTAGTATGTGGATTGCAGAGCTGACTAAAGCACAGGCTGTTCTCACCTCTGTTGTAGAATGGCAAGGTCTGGATCATAATTTTCTTAGTACATTTTTAAATTGAAATTCGGACAAGATATCTTCAGTCATTGTTGTAATAAATACTTTTATGTCAAGTCTCTTTTGTTGAAAATGCATCCCTAGTATTCAGCAAGTAGTACAGAGCACTCTACCCTGCATAAAAGCCCATTTTTAAAAATACTTTTCTGTAACATTCTGTTACTCTACTGCACAGACAGCACACATGTTTAAAATGAGTTAACATTTACATTATTTTTACTACGCTTGAGTGATAGCAAATTTTCTGATTGTGTTAATTGGCATTCTTGAGGGGTATATTTTAAAATCGTAATCACAACAAGCCCCAGAGACAACGTTAAATGAAGAATCTTGGGGTGCTATTTAGGGCTTCCTAATGCAAAGTATTGTTGGGAAAAGCTGGGTGTCATCAACCCTTCAAGGAACTAACAAGATTGCTCCAAACTGATAATGAACTGGTAATGTCCAAATATTAAAATGAAATCCAAAGCCCAGTGATATCAATAAAGAAACCTCACAGATTTCACGTGGCCCAGGTAGAGATATTGAATGTACATACTGCAGAGTATTTGGCTATATGTGGAAGCTCTTCGTTCTGCAAATCATTTAAGGACACACTGAACTTTCAATAAGTGTTCACATCAACACTGAAATCAATTGAAGCGTATTTTAAAGTGGTTTGTTGAACTGGGAGAAAATGAATTTGGGCCTCAGTGATTTTTTATGGGAACGTATGATGTACTTAAATTTAACATATTTATGTAGTAAACTCTCTGATTTCTCCACTGAGTCCAATTGAAAAATGAATAAAACATAACCTCTGGCCCTGTGTTTCTTTTGAGCTACTACGTCCAAGCAGTCCAGAAGCTAAATGGTTCCCTATTACTATGCCAGTCTTTCCTCGCACATCCCAGCAGGAATTTTTGGCTTAATGGAGAGACTAAACTTCTATATTCAGCTTTCTATTCATCTCTTGCCAAGAGCATGGAAAGCAGCAAATTCATTTTCAGCTGGGAGAGAAAAAAATTAATAAATTTGTTAATTTTATTTGCATCATTTCTGACTAGATCAATTCATCCACCCTCAGATTATGATTGCTTTCATATAAGTTGGACTCAGAAGTTGACAACTTCCATAAACTCTCTGTCAATGAGAAATACTAGTTTGGTGTAAAATTTAGTGCTTAATACAGTTTTTATTTTATTGCTAAAGGGTTCTGCATAGCTGAGATGATTTAAGCAGTCAGTAAGTTTCAAGGGAAAGTGCATAGTAAAATGAAGAACAATTCCTTGTTCTTCTCTGTAGTTCCTAACTTTGCCAAGAGATGTATTTCTTCCCCTGTCTGTTTCTGTAGCAAGAACTCAGTACTGTAAAGTAAAAGGAGGTGGAAAAATAAAAAAATCTAACACGAACTTTTTGAAAGAAAGACTTTTATTTTATTTAAAGATGCATACAAGGAAAAAATAGTCATGCAATATTTCTACTTGAATGAGATTTATGGGCCACTTCTGACAACCACCTACACCTTGAAATGTAGTTAATTCTGTGAGTGATCTCCAGAATTTTGAATTTTTTTCCAACCATCTTATGTCTTATGATGCCAAGTTCCAGTGTTTAGTTAAGAAAATGAGATCAATTTATCTATTCTGGAAATAGCCAGAGTCTCTGCAGTTACTACAAAATTATTAACATTATAAATAATGAAACATCAGATTTACCTCAGAAATCAAATTGGATAGATCACAAGTATGAAATAGTATGGATAAGTACTGGGCATGTTACTATAGGCACTAACATTGGCTTGCTCTCTAACACACAATTAGACTAAAGAGAAAACCACTGCTTCAGACATGCATTTGTAGGCGCCGTCCTTCTCAGTAACTGTTGTCAAAGAAAGCATGAATGTTGTGCTGAATGCAGTTCAAATGATACCATAAAGTAACTACTGCTTTTAGAAATGGCTTTCTCATTATGAAATTTAACATTCCTATAAGGCAATAAGTCAAGGAAATGAATGACTGAAATAAGTGATAGCGAAGGGAATATCTTTCTTCAGATCAAAATTTAGATGAGCAAGAAAACTTAAATTGATATAATACAATTAAAGTTTTTTTTTTTTATTATTATTATTAAAGATTCTCTGTAAAGACTTTAGAAAAGAGAAAGAGAGAGAGGAAAAATGTGTCAGTAAGCTATTTTTTTTCCTCAACTGTGGTGGGAAGCCACATTAAAAAACAAAACAAAACAAAACAAAAAACTAGAAAAAAAGGTGGCTCTGGCAAAAGTTTTCCAAACATGCAGCATTAGAGAGGATAAGTTCAGATTTATTATTGTTGTCATTTTAATGGAGTTACTGGTCCTGCATTAACAGAAAGTGACTCTTAGAGATATTTATCATAGTTACCTGTCTTATATAAGTACCATTATATGGATATGAAAGATTTTCACTAACAGCAAGTTTGAGGCTCGGCCTAAAGCTACAGGATAAATTTCTAAATGCTTATACAGACCCTTGAGATCAATACAAAATCATGAACACAGACTTACTTTAAGGTTTCTCTTGTGCAAACCTTGCATTTGCTGGATTTGCTGTAATACAGGATATCTCAAGGCTGAATATGCGTTGTCTATTTAAGACTGAGCAGCGCATTGCATAAAAGCCTGTGACAAACCATTTTGTGAATATACATAAAATACAGAACCTGCAATTACAATTTTAAAGTGTGTTTGTGTGATCACAGTAATATCAGCTGACGTTACCTTAGACTAGATATCAAGTGCCAACTACTACATTAGCTATCAAGTGCAATTTCTTCTGGGGGGGAAAATAAATAAATAAATAAATAAATAATAATAATAAAAAATTACATTTAACAAATATCATGTTATCCTGAAAGAAACCACAAAGTTTAAAAAGATCAAGTGCTTGGTCCTGAACTTTGGCCACAACAACCTGAGGCAATGCTACAGGCTTTGAGGCAGAGTGGCTGGAAGGCTGTGGAGGAAACAGACCTTGGTGTATTGGCTGATATTTGGCTGAATGTATGCCAGCAGTCTGCCCAGGTGGCCAAGAAGGCCAATGGCAACCTGGCTTATACCAGAAATAGTGCTGCCAGAAGGAGCAGGGAAGATATCATCCCTCTGTACTCAGCACTTGTTGAGGATGCATGTTGTAAACTGTGTTCAGTTCAATCATTTCCTAAACTGAGGACAACAAAGAAACAAATAGCAACAACAACAACGAAACAAATAAAAACAAAACATAATGGAACAGATATGTTTCTCTACCCATGTTCTTTTATTCACTCGGCATCACTACTTCTCCTACTTCAGTCCCAGCTGTACAGATAATACAAAAAACATGACAAATCCTAGATAAGGTATTCACTCAATTGTCTTTCACATATACATATATATATATATATATAAAGAGATTAATAAAAACCAAGAACAACAACAACCAAAAACAAGAAAATAATCAAAAAACTGCTCTGTGAAACAAAGACTAATGTAAGCAAAGACTGGAGTGCTGTTTGTAGGTCTCACAGCCTTTTGTACCAGGGCTGCTTTCCTCCTCCTCACTCCCTGATAATTAACCATCATTTCTGCACTTCCTCATCTTCTTTGTATTGATCTTTCATCATATAATGGGAGCAAACAGCAAAAGGAAGGCTTAATAACAAACATTAAAATGAATAAATAATTACAGCCACAAATCTTCCTCAACCAACTGATTATTTGTTCAGTGACAATATTACAAGGAATTGGCTTTACATAATTTAAAAGGACACTGGCAAGTAGGGATTTTTTTAAACAGAATTTTTCCATCCTGTCATCTCCGAAAGGAAGGTAGGATAGGGGCAAGGGAAAGATTCCTTTTTATGAAACATAGAAATAACTTCACTTACTAATCACTTTTTCAATATTTTTTTAAATGATTATTTTCTATTACTTGTAGGTAGGCAAGTTTTTCTCAAAGATCTACCTATATGTTTTCTCAGGATGTGTGTGTTCCCCATTTTGCAGTTCTGAACTTGTCACTGGTAGGTCTGAGAACTACTGCACTAAATAGGCTGATGAGAGCAGAAGAAATGGAAACACTGAAGGAGATGTGTGGCATGCTCATGGTCGTGCAGTGGGACAGAAACAGAAGCAATGTTAAGGCTTCTGCAGCTGACACAAACTCACCTATCTCCTCTGCAAGACAGAACTCAAAATTACACTCTGATGCGTAGTTTATTAGGATAGTTAGGACTTTTGTGCGAGTCAGTGTTAGTTGAAAGGGCTCATTTTCCCCTAGCTAACTTGGGCAGCAGCTCAGTGTCATTTCAGAAGGTGAATATCTGTCCCTAACATGGGAATTCTGTGCCATGGTGATGTGACAAGTCCCCAGTTCATGGAGACTCAGGCACCAGCAACATCAGTGCCATGAAATTTTATCCTTTCCTCTGTCTTCAATGTTCTCTGATCTGAGTATACCTCATTAGCTATTTCAGAGCTATCACGGGGGTGCTTGATAGGAGCACCTATTTGAGGTATGTCCAGGCCCCTGAAATGAGAAATTTTATAAACATAATTCGTTCTGAGGTATGATTTTGAAGGTAAGAGGTCAAGTGTACTTTATTCATTAATGTTCTTTTCTTTCAGAAAACTACATATCCACATGCTGAAGAAGTAATGACCTGAAAATAGTGCAATTTACAATATGATATGCTGGCAGAAAGTTTTCTAACACCTCCCAGAAGTGCACTTTTCAGAAACCTGCTGTACATAAACATAAAGGTCTGCAATCTGTCAGTTAATATTAATATGGTCATTTGCTGCTAAGTTGTAATAACATGATGCACATGGGACTTGCTACACTGACCTTTTTGGTGGAAGTGATTCATTAAATGGTCACTCGTTTAGACAGCAGTAACTATTTGCACAGCTATTAACATTTTAGAACTTAAGTAGGTATTTATTGCTTTCAAAAAGAAATTTTTACCAAGGTTAGCTGAAGACTGGATTTCTCAATACTCACTGAAGGAAAGAATTTGAAATTCAGGAACATGAACTACAAAGGGGAGGAATATATATATATTTAATATCTACCTTCAGATAAATCTGAAAGTCCAAGCTATTTTCTGAGTGATTTTGAGCCTATGGCTAAAATCACTATCAAAGGCTAATATCAAATTTATTTCATTGCTTTGCACTTTTTTCCCTCCTTCATCCTCACATCATTTAAGGATTAAAGAGAAAGTATGGAAAGTGGTGAGAGCTATTAAATCACCAACAATATGCCCCTAAACCAAGAGCCATTAGCTTCAGTAGGTACCTGCTTCTGCTATCAAGTTAAGAGACTTCTCCTAAATCTCCATAACTTCCACTATTAATTCAAGAGACCTAAGAGCAGCATTTCAGAATCTAAAGGGGGTCTATAAGCAAAGAGGGGAGAGATTCTTTTGCAGAGTTTGTCATGATGAAGTGGTTTTGAATTAAGAGGGGAGACTTAGATTGAAGATAAGGAAGAAGTTTTATACAACAAGAACTGTGAGGCACTGGAACAGGTTGCCCATAGATGTCCTGCAGGATGTCCTGCCCTTGGAGACACTCAAGGTCAGACTGCATGGGGCTCTGCCTACTTGATGGAGCTATAGGTGTCCCTGTTCATTGCAGGGGGTTGGACTAAATGGCCTTTAAGGGATCTTTCCAACTTGAACGTTTCTATGATTCCACTGAATCTAAAAGTGTCAGAAAACCAAAAACTAGCACAGATATAAACGTTTCTGTTGTACTGGATAAATTTCAGAAAAAAATCTAACAAAACTTTTTTTTTCCTGTTTCTCTAATGAGTGCTAGTTGCCTTTTCTTTCAGTTTGCTTTCAACATGTCTGTGACTCCATCTACTGCACCTACTCTTTCCATTTTGCAGAAGATCTTGAATTTTCAGTGAAAAAGTAAAAATATTTTGGCTTAAAATGGGAGAATCATTGATGAATGCATCAAAGGTTCAATCTGTTCATCAATCAAGCAGAGTTATGTACATGGATGAAGGATAGTATATATATTTTTTTCTTTTTCCTATTTATTATTATTATTAATAATAATAATAGTATAATGATAATAATAATTATATATATTATATATTAATATTAATTATATTTTATAAATATATTATTTATTAATAATAAATAAAATATAATAATATTATATATTATATATTATTAATATAATTATTATTATTATTATTATTATTATTATTATTATTATTATTATTATTATTATTATTATTATCATTATTATTATCATGTATTTGCAGATACATGACCAATGGTAAGTTACAAAGTACATTGATCCTTTGAATCTTGCTACTAAGTAGTGCATATTCTCATTTTCTTTACTTAAAGTTTCTGTTTTAGTCAGCAACTTCAAAATCCTGAGATATGAAAAGGGAACATAGAAATATAACCTCATCAGTAAATCAGTGTCACTATCCTTCCAACAGAGAGGCTTTTTTTTTTTCAAATTTCCCAATACATTCCCTCCAGAGATGGTGTGATGAGGCTTACATGACCAGTCATCAAATATTAAAAGCAACCGTAGGAGTGACAAGATTGTTCAGCTGAACAGTTACAGTCAGCCTGGTTAGCAAGGGATCCTTCTTTGCTTCGCAGTGAACTGTTCAAAGGCTTACATTTTTGTAAACCTCTTCAGCGTATCCACTGTTTGCAAAAATCAGTTGCATTAAAGCAAATCCAAGAAAACACAACTGCATTGGGAAGCTGAGCAACCATGCAAAATGTTATCCTAACAGTCCTAAACACTCCAGACTAGACTGTTGTTTCATAACGTGTTGATCACAGCAAGGCGATGTGTATGTGCATGTGCTGTGGATATATGCAACGTTTGTTTATAAATGAAGTGGGGAAAACTGTCAAGGGAAAATAGGCTGTTAGCTTGGCCCACGGGAGAACAGAGTTCAAGCTCTAATTTATCAACACAAACGTCCACATAATAGTGCGACAATTTACTATCTCATGACTCACTTTGCTTTTGTGAAATAAGTGTGGTAATCCCTTTTTCTCAGAACTATTACAAGTAGAAAAAACTAGCTACTTTTATTAACTAAAAGACAATTATGTATGTGTAAACGTGTAGATTGACACTTAAGCAACATTAAACAACTAAGCTCCAGTTCTGTAATATATATTAAGGGAACAATGTTCAAAACAATGTTACAGAAGTTCACACATTACCTCTGTGAGCATTATGCAGTATAGGAGAAAATCAGTATTAGTAGTAATGATAGCAAATAAAATGCAGCTCTTGCATAAGGCAAACTTCACCATGTGGAATCTCCAATATTTTCTCAACTCTTGCTTTGACATCCCTTATTTAGCACTTAGCAACATTAATTCATATGTAGTCTATACTGTGTTTAGTACTAGCTGTATAATTAGTTGTGGAATATATTTAGTTGTCATCTCTATCTATTTAGGTTCTTGGGATCATGTAAAGTTCTGCTACATTCAAACAAATTTGAAAGAAAATGATTTTTATTCACTTTTCAGTGTAGTGACCATTTCTGATTAGCTTATATAAATGATAAAATATTGTTTTAACACCTTTTCCATTTGTTTTGCCGTCATTGATGTAAACTCCTGAAGAAAATATTGCAATAATTTCTTGGCTATTTGACAGAAGAATTGTAGACATATATTTTATTCTCAGCATCCTGTCAGGAAATGTTCGCAATCCCATCCATTATTTAGCAGTTAATTTGTTAATCGATTGATCGATTGATTTGGGGTTATTTTACACTGGGATTAGCATGCACACACACAAAAATCTTGTCTCTATGGTAAATTCAGGGAAATTGAATCGGAATGTAAAATGTTCTGGTGTTTACAGATGTAGATTGAATCTACCATGGACTAGCAACTACAAAAATAATTCATTGCTGGGAATATATAAGGTTTGGATCAAAACTTAAGACCTGTTCTATTTGATGTGATTATTTCTTCTATACTGAAAATAATGTGGGGCCTATTTTTCCTATGGGAAAAAAAGCTCTTTGATTTATCAATTCTTCTGAGGAAAATATTTCTCAGTCTGAAACAAAAGAAAGCTACCTCCAGTCTTTGAAATCTAAATGTTCTTCAGTGCTAGAGTGTTTAAGGACCTCAGAGTTTCTCATTACATACCTTCTCACAATGTAGGGCTGATGTCCTAGAAACATTCATAATTACCAGATGTTGTATATATATATGGTACTCATATGGAGTTCATCTTAAGCACTTAGGCTTTGTAGTCTGAGATTCTCTTCTTAATGATCGTATGATAGCATTACTTTAGCAACTCCCAGTTTTCCCCTTTCCTAAGTTGTATCTGGATAACTGTTTTTGAGAAATCGTAGTTACTCAAGAGGACCTTTGATTCGATAGAATACAAGTGATGTTATAAACCTTAACCAATGAATACAATGGCTTCCCTATGACCAAGAACTGTACTGCTGAATATCCTGCAAAAGTTGGTTTGGGAATCTGGAGAAACACAATGTTGCTGTGGTCACCTTCCAGTCATAAACTGGATATATTCCACTCAAGATATTCAGCAGTGTTTTCTAGAACTGTAATACTATAAATTCAAATATATGTATGCCTGTTCTTCTACCCCACCTGCTCATTAGATTTGCAGAATTGCAACAATTGCACCACTGAGATTCCTAGGGAGTATTCAGAATAAAACTGCTTTTAACTAAACTTTGATTTGAGAAAATTTATTTAATAAAAAGTGAAGTAACAGTGCTTATTTCACTAAAAAGCCTTTGCATAACATCTGAATTACACAATGACAATTACTGAGATAGATGTTTGACAAAACATTTACACACCTTTGTATTTTATCTATGTTTTCTTCACTGACTGCTTTGGTAACATTCCAATTTTGTGTCTCATTATGTCTGTTCTTGAATGTCTGGCAAAAAAACTTTTCTTGATCAATAGTAAAAAAGGAGATATGTTAAAACTGGAATGAATTCCAACCACGATGGGCCAAGTTCTGTGATCAGATGTGCCTTGAAGTTTCCTACTGCCTTTCACTGTGTTTTGTACATAAGCATCCAAGAGTGCAGGAGTGTCTCTCATATTGGAAATTTTAGTGAAGCAGGTTGTATACTGAGAATACTGGGACAAGAACCAACGTGGGAGGAAATCCAGAGCCTAAGAAAGCTGCCACTGTGCTAATGGATCTGCCTGAATTAAATCCCAAAATCCTCAGCAACAAATGCTCAAGCAATTTCCACTTCTTTGAGAGTATGTTCCAGATTTACCATGAGGTTTATCTTCTGGTTTTGGAAGTCCTCTTTCCCCTGTTCATTTGACTTTGGTAGAGCATATACACAAACAAATTCAAGTGAATAGAAAAGGAGAGGGCAGGAGGAAAGGGGGTGATGGGGACTAACAACTTGTTTATCAGTTTCAAGTTGAACCATCTGTTGTTAATGATTACATCTTCAGCTTCCAATTTTCATTTGAACGTTATTGCTCATTTCTAGCTGGGTACTGAAACATCATTTTACACTACTACACAGGATTCTAAATTAAAGACTATTTATATTGGAAATCTGTTGGAAGAGAAAATTATGTTCCCTATTATACGACAAAAATACTTTGCCTAACACTGAGAGTATTTGACTTTTTAGGGGAGGATACTCAAGATCTGCAGCTGAAAAATGGATTCATTTATGGTGTAAATTGCATTTGAGCTGGAGGGGGTTTGGTGAATGTCGGGGGTTTAGGTTCTGACCTCAGGCATAGAAGTGTAAAGTAATAATAAGTAGAAGTCAGGGGTTTAGGTTCTGACCTCAGGCATAGAGGTGTAAAGTAATAATGAATAGAAAAAATGAAAATCTTTTCCAGATCCATAGCAAATGGAAAGGATTCAGCATCTTACTGTGGAAGTTTAAAATAGTAATTCACTTTTTTTTTTTTTTTAAATTGTTCTTATTATTATTTCAGTTAAACTATAGAGGAATGGAATCCCTTTCCCAGTATGCAATTAACACTGTGGAGAAAGAAAAAAAAAAAAAAAAAAAAATTATACCATCAATATTTTATCCCCAAGATTGAACCTGTCTAGATGCTTGCTTTAATGACCAAAATAGGAAAAAAATAGCAGGCATGTAAGTCCTAGTTTTTCATACTCTGTTTACAAAACCCTTGATCAGATATCCACATCTACATCAAAGAGGTTGTAATTTTTACAATAAAAGGTCAATCTCATTGCTTTGTCTTTTCTTGATTAGTTAGCAAGTGAAAAGTAACTTATCAAAAGGCACACCTAGCAGAGTCTCCCAAAATATTTTCAATATTTTCACTGGAAAATTCTGCAGCAATATGAAGGCCTTCCTTCTCTTTATTAGTTGCAAATAAGAACAATAGAAAAAATCTAGAAGTATCATTTTCTGAAACACCTTTGTGACTTTTCTATATATGCATAAATCACACAGGTACTTTGGAATTTAGATCCCACTGGGATCCTAAATGTTCATGTGATTTATGAAAATAGGATGTATTAGGCTGTGTTTCCTAGGTAATTTAGAAAAAAATTGCTCCTAAAGGAAGAGCTGATCTAGTTGATTTTTGCAGTTACTTTGTTTGCTTTGCAATCATATTTTACTTATGGAATTTCTTGCTTTTACTCTTGCAGGCTGACAGACCTTTAATTTGCTATTTTTCACAGCATGCATTCACCATACAGAATTTCTTCTATTGATTGGAGGTAATTAAATTGTAGTTGTTGGTTTTCATCACTAATGTGGTTTGTGTGAGAGTCTGACCCACAATCCCTATGGTAAATATAATAGTGTTTTATCTACACTGTACCTCAGTTTTAAGATCAAACACTTGAAAAAGCTAGAGGTTTGCAACAAATAAAAAGTTCTAAAGAAGGTGAAGTACTATGTTGACAAACTGAATCATTTATAACCCATTCCTTTTAACAACCCTTGGAAGAAGAATAAGACACTGCAATTTCCTGTTTAATCTTTCTGTATCTTGTCAATGACAAGAAGAGATGCACCACTGTAAATTGACGTAAGTGCTATATGTAGGTTAAAGCAAAGCCACGCAGACCTGAGATATCCAAATTTTGTTTCATCTGTGCAAAAAAAAGTAACACAAAGTGTACACGTGTGAGGGATATCCAGCTTGATAGACTAATGATCAAGTGGTCAGCAGTCCATAGGGAAAAAACAAAAAAAACAAAAAAACCAAAAAACACTGTGTTACTCTGGAATAATCTAAATACAGTACTTAGAAGTATGCATCATTAGGTAAAAATCTTACTGATAATGATTTGAGCTTGAGTCCTGTTTAATGTGTAAACACAGTAATTTATCCAAATAATTATATATTTTTTTAATATAAGAAGTATATTTTTTTAAGAAAACAACACATGAAGCACAAAGAACTAACCAATAATGAGGGTAATTATAACATGCAGTCTGAATTCAGATATTTGGATAATGTTATTTAGCTATGACTTCACAAGAATACTTGATTGTATTCTGCTCTTGAGCTTAGTTAGTCAAATGTACACCAGTCTAATCCCTGCAAGGCTGGGGGTGAAAAACAGTCTTTGGAGCTGATTGCACTATAAAGTCCCATTAACATGTAAAAGTCCCTGGAGAGTGTGAAAACTTGGGATATTTGGTGGAAAAAACAAACGTAGCACCAACTTTTGAATTTCCTTATCTCAAAACTATGTAAAAACAAGAGTGATAATTTACTCTAGTTGTCAGAATGCATTAAAAATTTCATGGCATGACCACTGGCCTTCATCTTCTGCCAGTGGTATTTTAGGTGAAACATGTTTTTTAGTTTTGAAGGTTTTGAGCGTAATTCAGAGTGCTTCTAAAATCTCTTAGTATATTCTCATTGTGTGGGATACAAACCAATAAGCAATATGGTGATATGTAATCTGCCTGCTTTTTTTATAAAGGGTGATTTAAAAATGAGTGTTCTATATATCTCTCTCTGTTTCAGTAGAGATACATTATGTTGCTACACTTATTCATAGTTTGGCTACAACTTTCAACCCTAAAGGCATGATGCTTGAGTGGAAGTGTAGTGGTTACCATCTGAGCCAGCACACTGGTGTTTGATATGAATCGGTCTCCAGAATTAAACCCATGAGTAATTCTGAGCTTTGAAGCCAGACAATAATAAATAGCTGGGGGCTGTAATGTGCCTGTGTTCCCTGTGCAATTGGAACAATTGTGTTGTACAATTACACTGTATTCTACACTTTGCTCAACACCGAGGAGTATGTCTCAGCTTCAGAAGAATAAAATTTGTTTATATACATATATTTATGTGGATTTTGAAATACTAATATCGGAACTTGGATGCTGGAAAATAAAACAAGAACAAAAGATTTAGATTTTGTTTTGTTTTGTTTTGTTTTTCTGCCAGTATAGACGCAAATAAAAGCATTTGGAATAATAGTTTTACAAATAATTGTGCTTTGGAAAGTGAAAAAGAAAAAAAAGAGAAATTGAAAAGCATCCTCTACACCCAGATGTAAACATCTTGCTTTGACATTTTCAAAATGCATAATTCTTTGGAAAAGCATATCCAGATTTAAAATCATATTTAGATAGATAGACAGATACATGCATCCATAGATGGTAGATAGGTAGATAATGCAAAGAAGATAAATATGTCCACTAAAAGCTGTGAATTAGTGGACAATTGTTAAAGATTTTGTAGAATGAATTTCTATGTGGTTCATCATAAAGAATTAAGAAGAATTTAAGAAAACAATTTTAAGGTGTTCATGCTTAGTCTCATCAAACAAGTGCCTACTCAGCTATTCTATCCCTGACAGCTGCCAATACCAAGTGTAAGGAGGGGAGCATACAGTGCTGTTTCCCAGCACATTTGTTCAGAAGGCTATGACTTGAGAGATTTAGAATCATAGAATCATAGAGTCATAGAATTACTCAGGTTGGAAGGGACCTCAAGGATCATCAAGTCCAACTGCAGCCTAACCATAGTACCCTAACTCTAACAAACCCTATGCTAAATCATATCTCTGAGCACCACATCCAAACAGCTCTTAAACACATCCAAGGATGGTGGCTCAGCCACCTCCCTGGGGAGCCTATTCCAATGTTTAAGCACCCTTTCTGTAAAGAAGTGTTTCCTAACGTCCAACCTAAACTTACCTTGGCAGAACTTGAGGCCATTTCCCCTCGTCTTGTCACCTGTGACCAGTGGGAAGAGACCTACCCCGCTCTCACTGTAAGCACCTTTGAGGTACCGGAAGAGAGCAATAAGGTCTCCACTCAGCCATCTCTTCCCCAGACTAAACAGCCCCAGCTCCCTCAGCCTCTCCTCATAGGGCTGATTTTCCAAGCCCTTCACTAGCCTCGTTGCCCTTCTCTGGACCTGCTCCAGTACCTCCATGTCCCTTTTGTACTGAAGTGCCCAAAACTGAACACAGCATTCTAGATGAGGCCTCACCAATGCTGAGTACAGGGGCAGGATGACTTCCTTAGTCCTGCTCACCACACCATTCCTGACACAAGCCAGGATGTCATTGGCCTTCTTGGCCACCAGGGCACACTGTCCAGCCACACCTCACCAAGTCTGTAGGGTTGCCTGGGGTTGTTGTGACCAAAATGCAGGACCCGACACTTTGCACTATTGAAACTCATACAGTTAACCTTGGCCCATTGATCCAATCTGTCCAGATCCCTCTGCAGTGCCCTTCTCCCCTCAGGCAGATCAACACCCCCTCCCAGCTTCTTCTTGTCTGCAAACTTACTGAGCATGCACTCAATCCCCTCATCAAGATCATCTATGAAGATGTTAAAGAGAAGTGGTCTCAGTACTGAACCTTGGGGGACACTGCTCGTGAACGGCTGCCAACTAGATCCAACTCCACTGACCACAACTCTTCGGGCCCGGCCGTCCAGCCAGTGCTTCACCAAGCAGAGCGTACACCCACTGAGAACATGGGCAGCCAGCTTCTCCACTAGAATGCTATGGGTGACAGTGTCAGAGGCCTTACTGAAGTAGATCAGATAGACAGCCTGACCCTCATCCACTAACCTGGTCATAGAATGAAATCACGTTTGTCAGGATCTACCATTCATAAACCCATGCTGACTGGGCCTGATCCCCTGCTTGACCTTTAATTGGCCATGATGTTTCCTGAGATTATTCGTTCCATTCATTTCCTCAAATTGAAGTGTTATCTTTGTATTTTGTAGCCCTTGCATATTTTTCTTAAAAAGGGAAATAAATAAATAAATAAATAGATCCAGATCTATTTCAATCCATGTAAAGTTTTGCAATTTGTAACCTGCTTTGAGAACAACTTCCACAACTTTGGTAGATGCAGTGTAGCCTTGTCTTTGTTGTGAACAATAACTTCTCACACTGTGTCTTCAAGTTCTTAAATTATTAGAAACATTGCTCATTTTTCATTTCTTTCTCACTCTTTGTTCATCATCTCAGGTCAGAAGTCTCCTTGGGCAACATTTTCTTGCATCCCTGATGTTTCACAATTGTTTCATATAAAATTAGTACCAAACCAGTGTCATTCATTCTCCATGAAGAGTTCATTGTTGAAGAAAGAGATGCTTCTGGATTCAAGGTGGTTTAATTACCTGCTTATCTAAATGTTATTACACCCATGGATAGTGGATGTATTTTGACTTCATTCTATCACCACTATCAAATTAACTTTGGCAAAAGCCAATTAACTACTGTAAATTATTCTGCTTCAATTAAAAGAAACAGAAATTGTGAAGGATTTTAATGTATCACTTTTAATCTACAGGTTTATGAAACACCAAAAAGAAAAATTGAGGATTTTATTTATTTTATTTTTTTCTAAGAAATAAGAAAGTATCTGGAAGGAATGCAATAAAAAATAAGGATCATGCAAAATGTCACAATCATTTTCTCTTAATTTCTCCACACAGTTATATATCTGGTTATATTATTCATTTGACAAATCAATTACAGCTATAATGAAATTTTATAAGATTTTACTTTTATTTAATTAGTTACATCAACATGTATTATTGTTTTTGTTTTGTTTTGTCTTGTTTTGTTTTTTAATTTCAGTTATACATGAAAGCATCTAAGAATAAATGATGGGATAAGGTTAATTATACATCCTCTAAACATAAATTTTTTAAAGACAAAAAGAAAGTTATAGTGCAAAATATTATAAGTAATGTAAGCTGCAAGGTGATTTGTTAAGCTGGCTAAAGGCCATTTTCTTAAATAATAGTAATAACAATAATCCATGTCTTTGTCACAAGCTATTTGAATTCTACAGAACCGTCTCAAATAATGGATGTAAAGTGATTTCCCCAGAATTTTTTTCTTCAAATCTCTTTGCTCCCACGGGTAACGCATTTTATTCTCCACAAGGGAATGTAACTCCAGCATGAAGGTAGTGAGTCATCTAAAAAAGTGTTATCCGGTTCACTGGTGGTAAATACAAATGATGCATTATGCATGGCGAGGGGAGGGAGTAGTAATTTAAAAGAAATTTACGCTACATTATTTTATATATTTATTTCTATCTCTTTTTTTTTTAAACACTGTTCAGTAGACATGTTACAGTCTTACCAACTGCTATATCAAATGATGATTATAATAACATTAAGCTATAGATCCCAGTCTTAAACAGACACTGGGAATTACATTTCTGTGGTGCTACACGGAGATTTTAAACTAGGCTGTTGCAATTATGCCACACAATTACCTAAGTGGCCCTGATTCAGGAAAGTATTAAACACATGCTTAAAATTAAATTAAAATGAATCTTGTTCTTAAATACTTTTCTACATGAAGAAGGTGTCCTAATTTTCTCTGTAAGGTAGAAAATCACTGTGTTAAATCAATAGGTACTTTATTCAGGTATTCACTATAGTCTCCAGGATCACTGCACTGAAGTCCCAGACAGATGGCATTCAGTCCAGATAAAGCCCAAGCAACTATCACTATTTTTTTAACCGTATAATTTTTCTCTCCCAGTGACCTACTGCAGTACATATGGGAGTTAGAAATGTATGCTTGTCTGTGGGGCAGCCAGCAGAGTACTTTTCACACTGCAACTTCTGCACATCTGCAAATATCTGTTCTCAAAGCAAAGTGAACACATTGGGTCCAGGCAAAATGGAGACTTTTTTTTAATACATTTAGTAGAAGCTTTGCCCCTCTTTCAGAACAAATTTATATCCCTATTTCTCGCCTTTTTATAAAGGACTTTAAACACTTTTGTGATTATTATTTAATAAGAGGAGAGCATGGTTCTTACTCTTCTAAGCGTAGAAGAATTACAATTTTTTGGATCAAGAAGTGAGAAGCAGACAGAGACAGAAAAGGTCCAAAACCACAAACCACACTTCTTTGCTCAGTGATCATGGAACTTGCTTGGCTTCTGTTCTTCCTTGTAAAAAAATCTTTTCACATAGAAGTGCTCAATTTCATCCTTATTCCAAGTGTCCTTCCAGTGAGAGCAGAAAATCATAATGTGCCTCACTCTCGAGTATGCAATTCTACCTATCTGTCTTTTTCATACTCTGTCTAAATGAGGACTAGGAAACAGAAAGCTTCTCTTTGCAAAAAGTAAATATGCTCACTATTCTACCAAAACTAACTGTATGAGACAGATGGAAAGCATGGTTACCGCAAACTGGTTCTAAATTAATTGGCACTGTGATGAGGAAATAATACGTTTTTGCTACATCTCAGCGCAGGCATGCTATGAATAAGGACAGCTCTAGGATATTCTTCAGAACAGTAGTGAGTTGGCAGATATGTACACAAAGTGGGGAACAAATACAATCTCAGAACCCAAAAGTGAAATGGCTACACGGGTGGGCACTACTTGACTACCTGTTAGTTTCACCATGCTGATGAACCTTGATAGAGTAGGTTTCTTTATTTTAGTTCCAGAATTAATTCCTTGAAATCATTGGTTGAAGATTCTATTTTCTATTCCCTTTCTTTGTTTTCAGGTTTTCATGTGAACTACAAATAATTAATTGCTGTTACAACAATCTTCCTCACAATATGAGTAAGTAGCTCGAATAGCATGAACTCTTATCAGAGCTTTCTATTGCCAAGAGGAGATTTTTTCCCTTATATCTACGGCAGTTTGTACAACTCTACACAGATATTTTTTGAAGGCTGGACTTCATCTCCTCTCCAGCAGAGATTTCTTAAAGTCTGCTTCTTCACTGTCAAGAGAATTTAAAGGAGTGAAAGAACCAGGCCATACCACAGCAGTCAATCTAAGTGTCTAAACCACCACAGAATAAAATGGGAAGTTTGTGCAATGCGAATAATCAGATACAAATTTGGTATTCTCAGATAGAGTGCTTCACTCAAGTTGCCATTTTAGATCCTCATCTGGAGCTTTTTTTTTTTTTTTCCAAACTCTGTAGTCCTCATATCCCTTTAGAAACGATCAGGAAATATAAAGGGTCACATCTCTGATATCTCAGCAAAAAAGAAGGGTCTTATTTTTTTCTTGGGCTTTCTGCATTTTTTTTTCTTTTTTTCTGTCATCATTTTTAAAAAGAGTACAGAAAAAAATGAACTTATGAGAGCAGATTTGAAGTGGTACATGTTTGACAAGAAAAGGAAGAAAAACACAATATTTTACATACATGGAAGACCCTCTCTTTCTACAGATGCAATACTAGATTGTTTTCTTGTTAAGAGATTTTGAAGAACACTGTCTAAAATTGATTATTTTAGGAAATCCTTAAAGATGAATTTCTTACAAATATTAATATAATCTAAGAGCTAATTCCTTTTTACAGAACTAACATTATTTTCATTTTGACCACATTTTAGGTGGTAGAATATATTTACTAACTGGAAATAAATCCCTCCCCTTCCCTTTGCTCCCCTTCCCCTTCCCCTCCTCTTCTTCTTCTTCTTCCCCTTTCCCTTCCCCCTCCCCTCCACTCCTCTCCCCTCCTCTTTCCTGCCCTGCCCTTTACATTTTATCATTCAGGAAGAAAAAAATGACTATGTTTATGTAATGGCTATGTTAAATTACTTGGTATATATAAAAAAAGTAATAATAATAACACTTTTTTTTTTTTTTTTTTTTTTTTTTTTTTTTTTTTTTTTGCATTAGAAAAAATGTTTTCAGGTGTTTCCAAGCTTGTTATCTTGAACTAGTTGTGCAGAAAATTTACAATCTAAAATATGAAATAAACAAATAATAGAAAACTTCAACTTTTTTTTCTCTCGTTTGCAATACCTGTTCTAAGTTAAAATACTTGCCCTGAAATTTAATGGTTGCACATTGCTGGGGACCCAGGAAATTGTATCTTTCCAAATGTGGCGCAATGAATATACATACACCTGGCTCCTAGAAATCCTTTAGTTTCATATTCATTCATTCAAAGTGATCTGACCTCATAGAACCAAAATTAGGCAATGCAAATTTAAGTTTAAATTGAGAGAGATGGGGGGGGAAGGGGGGGGGGGAAGGGGGAAAAGTGAATGGTAATAAAATATGCAGCAAGTAAAATATATATATATTTTTAATTACATACTGAGAATGAATTTTGATAGCTAGAAAAGACTAAATCTGCAAGTGTGTTTATAACCCCTACAACTTTCCTTTGAAACTCTAAAACATAGCAAGTTGATGACTGATGACAGACGTAACACACTGATTTGTGTCAAAAGGAATGTTGTTTTCTATTACAGACATTCTTGTTATTAAAACTTGTCATAGTGCTACTCTTTGTGAATATGTCTATAGTACAATCTCTGGCATCTTGTATGAAAAATGAGAGCCTTTTTTGCCTTTTTTATACAAAAAAAAAAAAAAAAAAAAAAAAAAAAGATGAAGCTAAGTACTTGAAAAGTCTATAGATGAGTAACGGAATTCAGGTCCTTGTTCAATGCCTCTGGATGATTTTGCTCATCTAGAGCATTAATTAAAAAGTGTTATTCTTCAGATGTAATTCTCCAGCTTGTTGTAAAGGATCACAAAAATACGAGTTAAACAGATCCCTGACTTCATGAGTGTTGAAATTATCTTCCCCTGATTGTCATTTTCACAAGTTTCCAGAAATTGTACATTTCCTCAACACTCAGGAGTCAGACCCGTCTAGTCTTAGTTTTTTCTGGTACCCACACTTTTCTGGAAGTTTTGTTAGACACAGGTTCTTGATTTGACCCAGAATCTTAGCAAATATGATTTGAAAAAATCATACACTTGATTCAGGTTTTCTTCGTTCTTTGTTCTCATCTCCCTCCTCCCCTTCCCCCCCCCCACCCGAACGTCCCATCACATCTCCAAATGCCACTTCACCTTAGTAAGATTTTGACATTTGGGAGAAAAACTTGCTTTAAAAATAAAAGGATAAAACAGTTTGGCACAAGGGAGCTGCAGCTCTTCGGTTCCCATTAGAATTTCTGAAACGACAATCGCTGAAAGGTTAGGGCAAAACCTATTAGAAAAGAAAAGTTGAGGTAAATCAGGTGAGCTCATCGAAGAAAATAGGGAAAGATTGGTTCCCTTTTGGGATTAGGTCTAATTAAGGTGAGCAAGCAGCTGTGCCTGTTTGGAATAACAATTGTGCTAGCATGTCACTTTTTTTCTGCTTAGTTGAAATTTATATAGTTTGGGAATGGTGGATGTAAGAAAATTAGAGCTCATTTAGAATCTGTTGAAAGGACACTGCGCCTTCATTATTAGTTTTGCATCTGAATTTTCCTGGGGCTGTCTTCTCACTGTTATAGGTAATGGATTTTTCCCCAGATGTAATTGGATGAGTTTAATTTTTTCTTTCATTACCTGTCTAGAAGCCCTCTGCCCCAATTTCCCTTTGTGTTTTATTAGGACTGTAACCCCTATTTAAATAAAGGCTTTGATTGTGATTATGTATGTTCAATCAGCACTTTCTGATTGAATAGTTCTGGCCACACAACGTTCTTGCCTAGCATTTTTTACTAATTACATTTTAGCTGTAGTTGTGTACTGTAGAACTTAAAACAGTGTTTGTTTTATATCTTTAAACTCTGAAAATTTATATCCCTCATGAGTCTAAGAACAAAGAGCAAATGCAGGCATTTTCTGATATTAAGATATATATGCTAATTGTACAAGGTTATGTTACTTGCTCACAAAAAGGTTGAAGCACTGATTGCTTTATGGTGTTGTTGTTGTTTTGTTGTTGTTACTGTTTGTTTACTTCCAGAGTTACACTTTGGAAATCCAAAGGTAGCATTTGAAATCTTTTTTCATTCACATTTTAAATCTCATGGGGGACAGGGCAGTTGATCTCTTCTCACTGGTGACACGTGACAGGATGAGGGGAAATGGCCTCAAGTTGGGCAAGGGTAAGCTTAGGTTGGATATCAGGACAAACTTCTTTACCTATTTCCAGGTCTTTAATTAAGGCTGCAGAATATGTCTCAGTATTTAATAATGAAAAAATATTCTAGAAAGTCCCTGCTTTTCTTATAATTGGAAAAAGGATTAATTAGATCTCTAGTCTAAATTAAGCAAAGATGTCACCAGTCATACTATTTTAAATATCATAGAACCTGTATTTTCAAGTTATCAGTGGCCAGGGAATTTATTACTATTCAATTCTAGTATTATTTCACTATCTGCAGATGCAACTCAAAAAGACGTCTTTGGTATTTCAGCTTTAAAACATTTTAATCTATCACATTATTACAAAATGACTGAACTGTGGGTGGTTATAAGAGATCACTACTGGAAGAAGTTTACAGATTGCTTTTATTGTCATCCCATTGTGCATACAAACAGTTTGTATTCCTCCATACATATTTATAAAACTTAGATGCTTTAGAATTCCCTTACTCTGAATAATTTCAACACCGCAGAAAAGCCACTTCAAAAACAACAGATGACCTCAATGTAAAATTAATAATAATGTTATTAGTAATAGTCATAACATGTACTTACAAATAAATAGATAAATAAAATTGTCTCTTACTTTATAAAATGCATTTCTTATTGCAGTTCTTTAATAGATTGTGATTCAGAATAACTTCATTAATGCATAAAAACTGTGAAATTTTAGTTTCAGAGCTCAAAAGGCAGAGCATCAAATATTTTACTGATTAAAAAAGACCTCTTAAAACAAGAGGATGAGAAGACATGAGAACACAGTGAAACTGTACAGTAATCAGGATTTTGTGACATTCCTTATAAGCATGTGTTAAATTGGTGCCGCATGCTTTCCTTCACACCTTTCCTTTTCCTATTCTCCTTGGCTATCCCTGCCGCTTACCAAATCTCTCCAATGTTCCCTTTATTGATATAATTAATACTTAGGTCTATTATTTGGAAGTAATACAGACACAGACTATTTCCTAGAAAATATTGGAGGTCTCCAGTTGGAGCCTCCTCCTTTGGAGAACTTTAAAAGCCATTTAGGGCAGATCTGACAACCTGCTCTGGGTATCTCTGCTTGAGCAGGGTTTTTGGAACTGGTGACATTCAGTGGTCCCTTCCAATCTCAGCTGTTTTATGAACAAAGAATCGAACTTCCTCCCAATTTAGAATACAAAGGCAGTACAGAGTAAAAAATTACCTGTCAAAGAACTGAACAAGAGAAAAAAAAAAGAATGTTAAGGAAAAAGAAAAGCATTGTTCAGATCATTTGCAAAAAGAAGGCAGAAATGATCTCAAAATGACCAGCTTTATGTTTATTTCATAACTTCCAGGTCAAGTTATGTCTGCTAGAATTTTGGACACTTCATTCTAAAAAGTTTAATTTCTTTTTCCCGAAAACAAAATATTTGAAGGAGATAGTATTTAGAGGATTTCAAAAGAAAATATATTGAATTTAAATAGAAAACTCATGAGTTATTTCCACAGAAGATAACGATATTAATAACAAGGGGTATTGAAAATTTCTTGCTGAAATTTTTATATTAATAATGGAGTTTTTTATGGAAACACTGAAAGGTTGAATCATGGAATAATTGAATTGTTTGGATTGGAAACAACCATAAAGATCATTCTGCTTCAGTACCTCTGCCGTGAATAGAGTTGCCACCTCACAGATTAGGCTGCCCCGGGTCCTATTCAGCCTGGCCTGAACTCCTCCAGAGACAGAGCATTCACATCTTCTCTGAGCAGACTGTCCCTTTGCCTCAATATCCACTGAGTAAAGAATTTCTTCCTAACAACCAATCTAAATTTCCTATATTTTAGTTTAAACTAATTTGCCCTAGTCTTAACACTATCAGATTGCATAAAAAGCTACTCCCGTTCCTATTTATAATCACAGAATCACAGAATCTGTGATTCTGTGATTTATAAGCTCCTTTTAGGTACTTGAAGACCACAATGAAATCTCTCCTGAGTCTTCTCTAAGCTGAACAAGTCCAGCTAGATCAACCCTTCTTCATAAAAAGGTCTGCCAATTCTCATAACTTTTGTGGCCCTCCTCTGGACCTTATTAAACCTCTCTGCATCTTTCTTATTTTGGAGTCCCCAGACCTAGACACAGTATTCCAGATGTGGCCTTAAAAGAGTCAACCTATTTTTGATGTACTAATATGCAGTTAGCCTTGTGCACTTGCTTGCCTCTTCCATTTTAATGATCTTTAAATAAATTTATTATATATGTGAGGTGTGAACTACTAATATCTTTTATATCCATTATACATATAATAGGTATTTATGCTTTATTTTCATTTAAAAAAAAAAAGAGAAAATAAGCAATGATTTTTTACATTACACTTCTTGCACAAACAGATTTGTGAGTGTTGAAGTAAAAGCCACAATGAAGTTACATTAAACAAGCAAGAAATTAATTCTGATTTTATTTATTTATCTATTTATTTATTTATTTATTTATTTTGAGGATGAATTTTTATAATTCTATCTTCATGTTGAAAACAGTATCTGCCAGTAAGGAGATTGAGTTTAAACTAAAATCAAAAGTAAAAGATAAATTCTTTTGTCAGGGGAATTGTAACTAACATTCATATGACAGGGTTTTCTATATGATCAAAATAAAAGTGGAGAAGTCTTCTAAGTCTTCTCCAGGCTGAACAAGAACAGCTGGCTCAGCCTTCCTTCATAAAAGTGGTCTTCCAACTCTCACCATCTTTATGGCCCTTCTCTGGACCCCCTCCAACATCTCCATAAGTTTGCTTAGTGGGATGCCCCAGATCTGGATGCAGAATTCCAGATGGGACCTTACTAGGGCAAAGCAGAGGGGAATAGTAAAACTTCCCTGCTCCGCTGGTCCCATCTCTGTTGATGCAGCCCAGGATGCAATTGGCCTTCTGGGATGCTCTTGACAATAACCCTCTGTCTGTGACTATGCAACCAGTTCTCTATCCACTGTATAGTCTAGTCTTCAGATCCACCTTTCTCCAACTCAGAGAGAAGATTTGATGTGGGACCATGGTGAAAGCCTTGCAAAAATCGAGGTAGACTACATCAGTTATGCTTCCCTTGTACACTGGAGCTGTCACTTCTTCTCCAACAAATTTATCAGGCATGATCTGCCTTTGGTAAAACCATGATGGCTATCTCAGATCACCTCCTTGTTTCATATAAATATTAACATCCCTTCCAAGATAATCTTCTCCATTATATGAGCTACATCAACATGTAGTTCCCCAGATCTTAACTTCTCATCCTAAAAACTGAAGTGACATTTCCTTTTTATATAGTTACCAAGGGCTGCACTGGACAGCTCCAACATTTTAAAGAGGTGGAGAGCAGCTTGGCAACTACATCAGTGCAGTTCCTTCAAAATCCTGGGATGCAAGTTGCTTGATCCCATAGACATATACAGATTTAACCTCATGAAGTGGTCTTGGACTCACACTTACAGTGGAAGGGCTTTTCTTTTTTTTTTTTTTTTTTTTTTTTCACCTGACCCCTAACTAGAAGTTCAGGGAATGTATTTGACAAACTACTATCCAAAATTTCCAAATATCACATCAGATGCAATAACACTCCTGCTGTCTTGTGAAGGACATTTCAAACATTATTTATAAATTATTTATTATTTATTTGTTTACTCTGGAGATGAAAAGTCTCAGGGGAGACATTATTGCTCTCTACAGCTATCTGAGGGGAGGTTGTAATAAGCTGGGTGTTGGCCTCTTCTCTTGTGTAACTACTGATAGGACTAGAGGAAATGGTCTCAAGTTGTGCCAAGGGAGATTCGGGTTGAATGTTAGGAAATACTTCTTCTCTGAAAGAGTGGTCAGGCAGTGGAACGGGCTGCCCAGGGAGGTGGTAGAGTCAGAGATCCTGCAGCTGTTCAAGGAACATTTAGACACTGTGTTGAGGGACATGAGAATTAGTGAGAACTATGGGTGATAGGTGGACGGTTGGACTGGATGATCTTGGAAGCCTTTTCCAATCTTGGTGATTCTATAATAATACGATTTATACACTTAGCACTTAATGGTGACATTGCTTTATTTACAGTACAAAAGAATTCCAGATAGAATTTGAGCCACCACTGGACAGCTCACATTAAGGCAGTTATCTAACATAAGTCTATACCATTCTGTATTCTAAAGAAATTCTCCTCCATCTTCTTGTAGAAAATCCAACTTTAGAAAAATACGAGTTCTAGGGACATACAAATTATGGATTTTTTTTCCCCCACAAATATTAATTCCAAATTTAAAACAATCTTTCTGATCATTTTGTGATCTTTTAGGGCAAAATGTCTGAAATTATTGGTTTGTTGATATAAGTATTTCCAAAACTGAAAATGTAATTTATAAAGTCTATTTTACCAGATAATCACGTTAATTTTTGATTCTTGGTTAAGAAACTTATGCGATTAGTCAGTCTTCATTTCCAAGTTCACAAATGTTTAGTAAATCATTTCACTTTAGTATATTTTAGGTTAAAACTTTAATTTTATAGGTGCTTTCTCATTTTTAACAATATTATACATTTCTATAATGATCAGTGATGTGGATTATTGCAGATTCTGATAAATAAAAAATAAATAGGTAGATAAAAGAGTGTATCCGTACATATATTTTTCATCCTTCAGAGGACATCCACTAGCAGGTGCAGATTCTTAAATAAAATGTACTATATAAGAAATTGGTGTCTAAGCATAGTCAATGGAGATTTCAGAGAGACACATTCTAGAAGGATATTTAGCTGGAAATCCATACAGGTTTGACTTAGTAGCCTTAATAATAAATCAGCACTGTTTGATAGACCCTTACATTCTTGCTCCAGTTTGCTTTAGGTATCCCATAAGTATCATATCTTTCAGACCCAGATTCTAGGCTTTGGTGAGTTACATATGTGCATCTGAACTTAATACTATGGTGATCTGAGAACAGAAGAACCTGACTGTCTGTAGAAATAAATTCAAATGGCAGAGAACTTTCAAGATTAAAAAGTGTTTCACAAAGTGCAGAAAAAAAGAAAAAAAAAGACAAAAGAAAATGCAGTGTATTTCAATGTAATTTTTTTACACAGTGTATTTCACGTGGAGTGTGTCAATCAAAAATTCACACTTTTTTTTAATATCTATTCTGTATCTTTATTAATTAAATACCTAATAATTAAAAAGATGAACTTTTTGAGTATTTGTCAACATTTGAGACTCTAACCTGACTAAGAACATACCTAAGCAAATGACATATGCAAAAATAACTGGACATTTTAAATTATGGTACAATATATTATTTGATAAAAATTGGGCAATATGGAAGAAGAAATTCAGGAATTTGGTAAATTGATTTGGTAAGGGGTACAAAAAAAAAAAAGAATAAGAAAGACTTCTACAGGAACATAAAAAAAGAAAGACCAACAGGGTGTGATCAATTCAAGGAATCTGGTAACAAGACTGAAATCCTGAACTTTTTGTCTTGGTCCTTACTGGCAACTGCTCGTCACACAATCCTTGAACACACAATTTAGAAGGAGGAGATAGGTGGAGCAATATCATTCCTGCTGCAAGAGAAGACCAGGTTCATGACCACCTGAGGAATTTGAACATTCACAATTCCATGGGTCCTGATGAGATGCATCTCAAAGTCCTGAGGGATTGTGTAGTCGTCAAGCCATTCTCAATGATATTTGAAAAGACATGGCTGTCAGGTGAAATCACTGGTGTCTGGAAAGATAGGCAATATTGCACTAATTTTTAAGAACGATAGAAAGGATGGCCCAGGGAACTACTGATCTGTCAGCCTCACCTTTGTGCCAGGGAAGATCATGGAACAGATCTTTCTGGATGCTATGCTAAGGCACATGGAATAGAAAGAGGTAATATGAGAAAATTTTACAAGAACCTTCTATAAGTGGTGTCCCTAAGTAATCAGTACTAGAACTAGTGCTGTTTAATATCTCCATCAATGACACCATCACACAATGAAGTGAGATTAAGTGCACCCTCAGCAATTCTATGGATGGCACAAAGCTGTGGATTGTAGTTGACATGCCCAAAGGACGGGATGTTATCCAGAAGGACCCAGACAGTAGGTCCAGGTGAACTTCATGTGATTCAACTAATCCAAGTGCAAGGTCTTGCATCTGCGTTGCAGCAACATCCACTATCAGTACAAGTTGGGAGATGAAAGAATAGAACAGAACCCTTCCAAAAAGGACTTATGGTTACTTGTAGTCAGAAAGCTGGACATGAGCCATCAATGTGCCCTAGCAACCCAGAAAACCAACTGTATTGTGGGCTGCATCAAAAGAAACGTGACTAGTTTGTCAAGGAAAGTGGCCTTGCCCCTCTACTGTGCTCTGCTGAAGCTTCACCTGGAGTACTGTGTCCAGATGTGGAGTCCTCATTACCAGAGACATGGATATGTTGGAGCATATTCAGAGGAGTGCTGTAGAGAATCTTCCAAGGGACAGAATGAGGAAAGATGAAGATTCATGGACTCATAGAATGGCCTGGGTTGAAAAGGACCTCAAAGATCATCTATATTCAACTCCCTGCTATGTGCAGTGTCACCAACTACTAGACTAAGCTGCCCAGAGCCACATCCTGACTGGCCTTGAATGACTCCAGGGACGGGGGGAGGTCTCTGGGCAACTTGTTCCACAGTGTCACCACTCTCTGAGTCAAAAACTTCCTCCTAATATCTAACCTAAACCTCCCCTTAGTTTAAAACCATTCCTCCCTATCACTCTCAACCCATGTAAGCAGTCATTAAGAGAGCTGGGGCTGTTCATCTTGAAGAAGAGGAGGCTCCAAGGAGACCTGATAGTAGCTTTTCAGAATCTAAAGGAGGGGCTATAAGAAACAGGGGTTTAACAGGCTAACTCATTAATAAGGTCTGCAGTGATGAAAGAAAGAGAAGTGGTTTCACACTGAAAAAGAGATTTAGACTTGAAACAAGGAAAAAGATTTTTATAATAATGTTGATAAAATACAGGAACAGATTGTCAAGTGTTGTTGGATGTCCAGTCCCTGGATACAGTCAGGATCAGATTTTCAAACAAAATGATTCTAATTCTGTGACTGATTCTATCATTCTGTTGTTCTATGATTCTATTCCTGGAGGTGAAATGAAAGAAGCAAAGAGAAAAATAAATAAATACCTGTACTGCAAAGATTAGAATGCTAGCTTTATGTAATAGCTATTGTAATTGTACATTAGTTTTAAATTTCCAAGCTTATATGAATTAACATTTAAAACACCCCCAGTATTAATGTGCTAGAGTCTAAAAGTGTTTTCCTTGTATAATCAAATTGAATGCATATTCTGTTTCCAATTGTATCACGCACAGTGTTCACCTCATAGTAGATAAAACTCAATCAACTTCCACTCTTGACCTGTGATGTTTATTGCAAGAGCTAATCACTGTGATGATGCCATATTATGTCAGGAGCACTTGCCATGGTTCAGCCTGGATCTGTAGAAGAGGGTTAAGAGACCCATGGCCTTATTGCCCAGGAGAGGGGAAAAAGGGAAAGGAAAAAGGTAGTGAGACGGGCCAAGATAGGGAAAAGATTAATTTGCCAAATGCAGTAGTGGAATGTGAGTTAACACTACATAATACAATATAATTTGAAGCTAATAAATCAAATGAGATGAGAGAGAGTATCTAAAACCGAAGGCCTTACTTTAATGCTATAGGCGAGAGGGAAGGAGTACAGAGCAAAGAGAGCAAAGAGTCTCATGACTCCCAGTAAGTTTTATATTTTCCCTCTGAATGGAAAACAGAAATGGAAAAAAAAAATGAAGTGTTTCAGGAGTTGTAGTTCATTCTGCTCTTCTGAAACCAGGTAACTGGAACTATCAACAATCCACAGAACTGCAGCATTAACTCTTTAACTCCTTGTGCATGACATGATGTTATGATGTGGAATACAAATCAAAAAATCATAAAAGCATGATACATGTCTGAGGCTTTTATAATGAATATCATTTTAATCTGGGAAAACATACTACTCAATTCACTAATAAGCTGTCTCTGTAATTCACTTTTTGTGGCTGATAACCAACATGGATAGTGTATTTACACGGATATAAATGGATCTAATATTTTATTCATAAATTTTAATATTGTTTTGAGACAGGGAGATGTTATAAATCATAATCTATTTCATAGATGATATAAAAGGTGAATTTGGTTTGTAGTATCTTCTTATTCATTGCCGGACATACTGTAGATGATGCTCATAATCTTAGCTCTTGGCGGAAAGATTTTAAGGGAATGAAAACATGACACAGAATCATGATCTTCAGCTAACAAAAGCAGTAAGTATATTATGGAGTTCAAAAAACAATGGGGCAATACTTTTGTTTCAATAGATCATCTCAGACTGAGCCTGTGAGAATCACTGTTCATCCTCTGGTGGGAAGTTACCATCTGTATCAATGATTAATAGGCAGGGTATAGCAGAAGCTCCATATAGTTGTGGCTTCCTTGGTATGAAGCATAAGAATGCTTTGCAGATGAGTTACCATTACTACTATATCAGAGCGCTGCAACAGCCAACTAATGGGGAAAGAGGGAGGCAACAGTTAGAGTTCCAAAAGTTTTTCTTCACCTGCAGTAAATTAATGATCTTTTACACATAATTTGATTAAAGATATTTTATTTTATTAATTATTATTTTATTTTATTTCATTTATTTACTTTTGCACAGATCTAATTCCTCTTAAGGGTGATGTTATTTTGAGATAAAAAAAATATTGATATATATCACTGACTTATATCTAGGAGCAAAGCTGGAAGTAACTCAGAAAGAACGGAATTTTGTTACCTTACTAATTGAACTGAATTTTATTAGTATCCTCTCTCAGTAATCTGATAAGTCACTAATATGATATGACTAAAACATATTCATAACAATATATTCTGATATTATATAAATGTTAATGCAATACAAAGGAATGCTACTAACATGTTAATCAGATAAGATATTGTTAATGAGATATGAAAGACTCCACTAAAACCATAATATTACTACCTTGAACTTTTCCAAGACAACATTAAACTTTCTCACTGGGGAAAATGCAAAATGTTCCTTTGCTCTTTATTAGACATTTAAGATTCTGTCTGCCTGCACTGCATGTTTGTAGGCACAAACTGTGATTTTGCTGACAGAGTATTCAGCCTCAATAATAAAGAGAATAAATAAGAGCAGAATAATCAGTGCAGTTTCAAAACAGCATGAACTGATATCATAGCTACTTAGCATGAGTACAATACTGTACATATTTTAGTGAGTCTTTCAACTAATCTATAGTAGCCTTGTAAAAATTAAGACTTAAAACTCACATCATGCAGGTGAAAGAGAATTATGGTTTTTCCCATGTTATGGGAAGAAACTGTGGCTCTAAATATGAGTTAGGGTGGGTTAACTTTTATATAAGTTAATGAGATTCTGGGCACAACTGTATAATTCCTGTACACAGAGGACTATTATTTTAACTAGATTTTTTTCCTCACTTTCTATAGTTTTATTATTATTATTATCATTATTACATTTTCAATTTTATTTCTTACAGTGTTCTTAGATAATGATTAATAAAATTATGGTATGAAGGTATTGGACTGAAGGCCTACATGCTGCACTTCTCTCCCCATTTATGAGACACCAAGTGGAAGGCAAAGACAAATCAAATGTGTTTCTGACACCAAGTTACCTGAAAATATGTTCAAAATACTTGGGACGTATTTCTGCTGATATAAATCAGAAATAATTTGCTGATTTCAGTGAAGCTGTGTCATTAATTGTCTTTCATGACACTTAATAAACTGTGCATTCTTATTTTTCTATTAGCTGAGGAAGGGAAGCATGAGCCATCGAAGAACTGGCAGTGTCTGTGATCAAATTTCTGTGACTTAAGTCAGCAATAGGAAATCTGTTCTGCATCTGACAGAACTGTCTTGAAACACTGATGAGATGACATGAAACTAAAAAGCTAAGTTGCATTTTGTCCATGGTTTCACAATCCCATGTATCAGCCCAATAAGCAAAAAACACTTTTTAAAATAAATAGATTTGACTATGAAAAAAATCAAGCACTCTTTGTGGACTTAAAGCAGTAACTATCAACATACATTTTTGGCAATAGAAAAATCAACAGCATTGTGGAAACATAAAGACATATAGAGTTTTTATATGTCTGTGACTGTAATCAATTTTAATCCAGAAAGTAAATGCTAAAATAGCTGATTTAAATGTTGTGTAGGATTTTTCTATTTATTTTTAATAAAAAGTTATAAATGACTAGGTATGGCTTGGTAAATCAATGTGATTTCAAGTTGTCTCAGATTAATTCTATGCTCATTCCTCTCCATACATTTCAGAGAAATAATTATGTTCCCATCAAATTCATTGTTTTACTCTTCACATTTCATTATTTTGCAGCCTCTCCAAGACAGGAATTGTACTCCTCCTTACTGTTAGTCACTGTCTGATACTGTTCCCAGGTCACTACTTAGGTTATTTCAGCATCGTGTCAGCTAATGGGCAGTCTGAAAATGATTGAAAATAATGTTTAACTTCTTGCCATACCATACCTTCAGTAAAAGAGCCAAGAAATTCATTCATGGATAGATATTTCCTTAAACTTCACTGGACTGGAGCTTTTCAAAAATACCTATTTTTTCTTTGGATAGATAATGGTCAGCTGCACTTACTGTAGATGGCTGCTTCATTAGGAGCTAATGATTTCAGCTCCTGTTAGGGAGCTAAATACAGCATGTCTGAACCCACACTATGTTCTCTCTTCTTATTTTCTGCTTCCACTGCAATAATTTTCTTTTTGAATGAGACTATATATTGTTCTTTACCCAGGGGGAAAAAAAAAAGAGGGAGAAAATAAACCAAAAAGATACCCCTGACACTCACATTTCAATTATATTAAGAGAAGCAAATAAATATAATAAGCTTTCCCCTCACCCCTCATCCCCCTCTCTTTTTCTACTGCTCCTGAATCTATCGTTTGTTTTCAAGAAAGGGATGAATTCATTAACCAGAATATAGCAAAGTAATTACCTATCAAAATGAAATGTTGAATGAATACCTGAAGGAAGGTACTGTAACGCACATGTTCTCCCTGAGATGTGGGCAAGTTAGAAAGTCTTGAGATGCTTAAGCATTGGTAGAAATTATACATGTGACACTTGTATGTGTGTTGTAAATGCTATAGCAAGCTCTTCTAAACCGTGATTTTTAGCAGGAGAGAGAGAGAAAAAAAAAAAAAAAAAAAAGCATAAATCTAAGGCAGGAAGACTCAGCAGAGAAATTTATGCTTTTAGTTGTAGTTTTATGTGTCACTGGCATATTTACCACATTACATTATTTAAAATAAAATAAAATAAAATAAAATAAAATAAAATAAAATAAAATAAAATAAATAAAATAATTAAAAAGTTGACTTTTTAGGTCTTTACTTAAGAGATTTTTGTAATTCCTTTTTCAACGAACATATAAGCAGAAATATCTAGGAGAAGATTCAATATATTTGGGATTTTTTTTCTTTTTTTTCTTTTTTTCATTTAGGCCTTGTATTCCATAAGATCATAGTGACATGATTTTCGTAACAGTTTCATTTTTTGTAGTCCCTGGCAGCTTGTAGGTGGAAAATTTCTTCCCAGTAGCAGAATGATGCTGCATGAGTTAAAATAGGAATGAGAAGAAGGGAATATAACCTTTCTTCTTCATATGCTACTTGGCTCCTCATTCTGTGCAATACTGGCAAAGTTATATAGTTAGGCAGTGGTTTAAATTATCTGCAAAATGGGTGTATTAATAATTACCTTCTTGCAGAAGTAATTATAAACTGTTTAATACTGATTAATAATTAGAAATGTTTTAATCCCTTTACAGGAAGGGAATTAAATGCAAAGTACTATTATTGCTTTTAATAATGCACGCTGAACTTTCATGCTTATATGTAGTAGTTTCTTCTTTTATCCATTTCCCTCTTTAACACTTACTTTTTAAATTGAAACTTTATTAGACAAGGTTGTTCAGAAGAAAATAGAACGATGGATGTAGGGGGAAATTTGAAATAGGGAGTGATTTAGTGAAGGGAAATGAAACCACTGCTTTCACTGTGTCTTACAACAAAATGGAGGAGAGCAGCACAAAAGAACTATTAGTATTAATATGAATAATGACTTATAAATATTCCACACAGTCAATTTTTTGTGTCTCAGCGATTGTCCATCTTCATTTTGTATATTTGTATATTATAATTTAAATGCATACATTGTAACCATTTTTGTCTCACTGGTTAAATGCATGAGGGATTATTTATTTAGCAGTGAGATATTTATTCATTTATATTGTATTGATATTGCAAAGTCCTTGCTTAGCAGTTTTAGTACAGTAAGTAGTTATTCCATAGGTCAGTAAGGTTAAAAGTGGTATGATGCAGGGGTTTCCAAAGCTGATAGAGGCATCTGGTGCTCAGCTTTGGGTATTGCTGGTATGTGCCTTGTTTAGATATTTTTAGTCATAGTGACTCTGTTAGGATTCCTGTGTTGAATGTGTGAGCTCATTACCTAAAGAACATGAATTTGTTTAAAAGCCTGTTGACACTGAGTATCGAATCAAAGTCAATGTCTCATTAATATATACAATTGAATATTTCTCTAAGTCAGAGTAACCTGCTAATGTACTGAAGTTGGCATGTCTAAAAAAGAAAGGTCAGAACATTTATCCTACTGTCCCTGTTGACAATATTAAGCAGAACTATGATCAACTATAGCATATAATTGATTTAAACTTTTTCTCATCTTTTTCATCTATTTAGTGAGCTGGTTTGACTCCAGGTAGACCATCCAGTACTTTGGAAAACTGGGGCAATCACTGAGTTTTAATGTAATAATTAAGGTATGAAGTCTATTGTGTCTAGCCTTACTTTTCTCTTTACTCTAGATTATAAATAAGTAAAGAACATGTAGAAAAAGATGAAGACATTGAGTTGCCTTTTCCATTTCAGTGGGTGTATTTTTTTCCCCAGTGGACCTAAAAACCATGGAAATGGTCGTAGGCAACTCACTGAAAAGTAAGCATCTGTAAGTAAATTGTCTTACAGAGGAAAAGTGAAATTTACAGAACTAACAAAGAAACAAATTTACAAGAAAGTATGTTTACCTCTAACCTCTTATGATGGTTCAAGTAGCAATGAAGTACTTTTATTTGTTTATTTATTTTAAAGCTGGAGTATATTAGAAATGACATTTGATACGGTTTAAAATGAAATTATTCTGCATAAATGAACTGTAAGCTTCTGTTCCTTGAATTTAAGATAATTTTAGGACGGAAAGTCCATGGTCAAATTTAGCTCTAGCTATCCTATATGGTAACTGAAAACTAGACCCTCCTTGATGTAATTATCATTATTTTACTGATTTATTAGACTTTAACAATTAATTACAACAAAGGCCGTTGTCCAATTGAAAGCTTCAGCTTATGTTTTTAGCAGCTTGTCAAAATGCTTCTGAAGGATACTCATGGTCTAAAGAGTGCATGTAAAGCTCTCCTTATGGAGTAAGATATTTATAACTGCTACATTTGACTTGCTAACTATACAGGATTAAATGCTACAGTTTTAATCATACTGGGCCTGCTTTTCTTTTGTTTCATCTAAAACAATAAAGATTTTGCCTTAGGAATATAGTTGGCCATTTCCTGCTGAAGGCTGAGAAAGGATGATCTTAATCTTTCCTTTAACTCCTCCTCATCCAGGTGCACATAATTTTGTGTTTAAAGTTTTGAATCAGTCAGCCATTTTTAGTCTCATTTCTGATGTAAAGTGACTCATATAGTTCAACACTGCTGACAGATGTGGAATCTATTTTTGATATTACAGAACGTAAGTTGTAGAAGGAAACAAGTCTTCTCTTTTCCAACCTAAATGTAGGTGTACACATAGGAATAGATGGGTAGAAGATGAATGGATAGCCATAAGTTGATGGATGTTTCATTGAGTAAATCTGGCACTGGCCACAGTTATTCTGGGCAAGAGGTAGTGAATAATTTTGTCAAGGATGAGAGAGAGCAATTCAAAGTTCTACGAGCACTGGGAGCTGATATACCTTCAGTGCCATTACCTCTGAGAGGACTGCTACCCCAGCAACAACTCAGACTGCCCTACCATCATATGGTTACTGTTTGTTTTTAGATATTTTCAGTTCTTCAGCTTCCAACTCAGAAAGAAATGCAAACTTGCAATGTTTGAGTCTCATATGCTGCTCCATTTCAGTTTGAAGGAGAAAGAGAACAATATTTCAATCTGGAAGGGGATTTAGTCATTTCACCTGTAGTACAGGTCAGATTTCTCATAGATTTCCATTGCTGGCTGTTTTAATAATCTCTCTTGATCACTCTCTCTTGCGCAGTGTTGGCTTTGGTTACATTTATTCTCTGTCTGTTAATTTGTTAATCCAAAATCTTAAATCCTCACTAGTAAGACACACAATAGAGACTTAGGAACCTTGCCTTTTCAGTCCAAAAAAAACTTCAGAATTTCTCTTATATCTTATATCTTAATTTTCTAATTTCATTGCAGAAACATTTTCTGTAAAATTGAAATCCTTTATCTTCAGACCACAGATTTTAGCTTTGGCCTTCTACCCTTTAAATAGGAACAAGAGGTATTGCTGAATAGTACCTGTACTGTTTTGTCTGGTCATCTTACAGTACTGTCTATTGTGTCTATAGTTCAGTATTGCTTGAGAAGAAACCATCTCCTCTTTATCCACAGTAATTGATTTTCTTTATAATCCAAATGAGAAAGAGAGCTTAAAGGAAATTTCTTGTACTTTTCTTTTCTTTCTCTCTTTCTTTCTTTCTTTCTCTCTTTCTTTCTTTCTTTCTTTCTTTCTTTCTTTCTTTCTTTCTTTCTTTCTTTCTTTCTTTCTTTCTTTCTGTCTTTCTGTCTTTCTGTCTTTCTGTCTTTCTGTCTTTCTGTCTTTCTGTCTTTCTGTCTTTCTTCTCCTTCTTCTTCTTCTTCTTAAACTTTGATTTGTTCTATTAATGTTATCGGAATTTCAAATTGGATTTATGTATTTTAGATAATAGAATCATAGAATGTCTTGGCTGGGAAGGGTCCTCAAGTATCATCAAATTCCAACTGCCTGCTGCAGGCAGGGCCACTAACTTCCAGATCTCATACTAGACCAGATTGCTCAGGCCCCATCCACCTGATCTTGAACACCTCCAGGGGTGGAGCATCCAAAACCTCTCTGAACCTATTCAAGCAATTCACCATTCTCTCTATAAAGAACTTTCCCCGACATCCAGTCTAAACCTTCCCTCCTTCACAGAATTGTAGGGGTTGGAAGGGACCTCCAGAGATCATCGAATCCAACCCCCCTGCCAAAGCAGGCTCCCTACAGCAGGTTGCACAGGTAGGCATCCAGGCAGGTCTTGAACATCTCCAGAGAAGGAGACTCCACAACCTCCCTGGGCAGCCTGTTCCAGTGCTCCGTCATCTCACTGTAAAGAAGTTCTTGCGCACATTTGTGCAGAACTTCCTATGCTGCAGTTTCCAGCCGTTTCCCCTTGTCCTGTCTCCACTCACCACTAAAAAGAGTCTGGCCTCGCCATTCTGCCCCCCACACCTTAGATATTTATAGACCTGGATCAGGTCCCCTCTCAGTCATCTTTTCTCAAGGCTGAACAGACCCAGTTCACTCAGCCTTTTTACATAGGAGAGATGCTCCAGGCCCTTCACCATCTTTGTGGCCCTCCACTGGACTCTTTCCAAGAGATCCTTGTCTTTTTTGTACTGGGGAGCCCAGAACTGGATGCAGGACTCCAGATGAGGCCTTACAGAGCAGAGTAGAGGGGGAGGATCACCTCATTCAACCTGCTGGCCACGCTCTTTTTAATGCATCCCAGGATGCCATTGGCCCTCTTGGCCACAAGGGCACACTGCTGGCTCATGGCCAACCTGTCATCCACCAGGACACCCAGGTCCCTCTCTGCAGAGCTCCCCTCCAGCAGGTCATCCCCCAACCTGTACTGGTGCATGCAATTATTCCTCCCCAGATGCAAGACTCTACACTTGCTTTTGTTAAACCTCATCCATTTTTTTTTCTGCCCAGCTCTCCAGCCTGTCCAGGTCTTGCTGAATGGCAGCACGGCCTTCAGGCATGTCAGCCAATCCTCCCAGCTTTGTATCATCAGCAAACTTGCTGAGGGTGGCCATTATCCCCTCATCAAGGTCATTAATGAAGATGTTGAACAAGACCCAGCACCGACCCCTGATGAACACTGCTAGTTACAGGCCTCCAACCGGACTCTGCACCGCCAACAACAACCCTCTGCACTCTGCCAGTCAGCCAGTTTTCAACCCACCTCACTGTCCACTCATCTATCCCACACTTGCTCTGCTTTGTTATAAGGATGTCGTGGGGGACAGTATCAAATGCCTTGCTGAAGTCAAGGTAGACTACATCCACTGCTCTCCCCCCATCCACCCAGCCAGAGACAACATCATAGAAGGCTACCAGGTTGGTCAAGCATGACCTCCCCCTGGTGAACCCATGCTCCTTGAGCTTAAAAGTTTCCCCTTTGACCAGTCAATGTCTATCCTTACAAAAAGTTGATTTCTTCCTATTTAAAATACCTTTTAAGTACTGGAATCACAGAATCACAGAATTATAGGGGTTGGAAGGGATCTCCAGAGATTATTAGGTCCAACCTCCTCTCCCCTGCAAAATCAGGCAGGTCTTTTTGCAGCCTTCTCTTCCCCAGATTGAACAAGCCTAGCTCTCTCAGCTTGTTTCTGTAGGAGAGTTGCACCAACCATCTAATGATCTTCATGGCCTTCCCCTGCCCTCTCTGACAGCTCCACATCTTTCCTGTACTGGGGGCCTCAGACCTGGACACAGTACTCCAGATGGGGCCTCACAAGGGCAGAATAAAAAGAGACAATCACCTTCCTGTCCCTGCTGGCCATCCCTCTGCTGATGGAGCCCAGGATAGCACTAGCCTTGTAAGCTGCAAGAGCACGATGCTGACTCATGTTCAGCTTTTCAACTACCCGGACCTCCAGGTCCTTCTCCAAAAGGTACTCTCAGAAAGTTCTTCCAGTCTAAATACATATATATGTATTTCTGACCCATGTGCAAAACCTTGCAGTTTGCTGTGTTGAACCTCGGTAGGCTCACATGGGCCCTCCTTCTGAGTTTTTTGAGATTCCTCTGGATAGCATCCCTTTCTTCTAATGTGTGAACCACATCACTCAGCTTGGTGTCATTGGCAAAACCGCTGAGGATGAACTCAAGCCCATTGTCAGTGTCACTGGTAAAGATATTGAACAGTACCTGTCCCAAGACAGATTCCTGGGGAACACCAGTTGTCACCGACCTCAACCTGTACATAGTACATTCACAACAACACTTTGACTACAGCTTCCAACCAATTTCTTATTCACTGAATAGTCCACTCTTCAAGTCTGTATCTCTCCAATTTAGAGATAAGGATGTCATGGGGAACCATGCTAAAGACCTTGCACAAGTCCAAGTAGATGACTTCGGTCACCTTCCCTTTGTCCACCAATATAGTCATTCTGTCATAGAAGGCCACCAGATAGGTCAGATATGGCATTCCCTTGGTAAAGCCATGCTGGCTATCTCAGATCACTCTCTCATCCCTCATATGCCTTAACATGTATTCTAGGTGAATTTGTTACATGACCTTCCCAGGCAAAAAGGTGAGACTGACTAGCTTGTAGTTCCCCAGATCCTTTTTCCTCCCTTTCTTATAAATGGGAGTGAAGTTTCCTTTTTTTCCAGTCCCAAGGAACTTCACCACACAGCCGTGACTTTTCAAATATGATAGAGAACATCTCAGCAACCACATCAGCTAGCTTCTTTAGGACCCTGGGATGCATTCCATCTGTCCAATACACTTGTATACATTCTGTCTCACAAGGCAGTGTCAGACTTCCTCTGCCCTCATGCTGTGGGGGCATTTACTCTCCCAGTTCCCATCTGGATGCATCTTCAGGGATACGAGATTCAGGAGTGTGAGAAATACAAGAATCCTGGCTGCCAGAGAATACTGAGGCAAAAAAAAACCTCATATTGTATCTCAGCCTTCTCTGTTGCAGCCAGTTCTCCTTTCTCTTTTACCAAATGAGGTACACTTTCTTTGACCTGCCACTTCTAGCCAATGTACCTACACAATCCCTTCTTGTTTTTTAATATCCCTCCACAAGTTCAGCTCTATCTGTGCCTTGGCTTTCCTAATCTCTTCTCCATAAGCCCATACTGCATCCCTGTGTTCTCCCCAGGTAACATGCCCTTATTTTCACACCTAGCACAATCCCTGCTTTTCCCTCAGTCTGACCATCAAGTCCTTGCCAAGCCATGGTAGTTTCTTCCCTGCCTGCTTTCTTATTCAGAGGAACAGAGAGTCTTGGCAACCTTAAAGAATAGACAGCTTTCTTCCACTCTTTTGTTTATAAGGATAGCTTTGCAGGAGACCTGATCCAACAATTCCTTAAAAAGCTTGAAGTTCTCACTCCCAAAGTTCAGGGTCCTGATTTCACTCTTTGCCAGGCCCATAGTCCCCAAGATCACCAATTCAATCAGGGCATGATAGCTGCTGCCTTCGCTGCCTCTAATCTTAATGCCTTTAATAATCTCCACTGCACTGATGAGCACCAGATCCAATGCCACTTTACCTCTAGACAGTCTATTCAATACTTGCATCAGAAAGTTATCATCCACAGACTCTAGTAATTGCCTGCATATCTTGCAGCTCATAAAAATGATATAACTGGAGTTATAGATTGTTGTTGGAAAAAAACAAGGATATCATGTTTTATTTCTTCTATTCTGTGGTGATTTATTTTATTTTATTTTATTTTATTTTATATTATTTTATTTTATTTTATTTTATTTTATTTTATTTTATTTTATTTTATTTTATGTATTTATTTTGGCCAAGGAATCCCTGTATCAGTCAGTTAACTTGGATCTATATTGCACTTCCCAGGGAGGATTTTTTTTCTTTAATTATTTAATTATTTATTTATTTGTCAAAATAACTTGAATAAACATTATCTTAACTGCTAGAGAAGGAGTAGCCAAATGACATAAATTCCTACCTACATTTCATGAAGTTCAGGTACATGACATTTCACATGTAGACAAGATTTGACCAATTCTCAAGCCAGAAATCTTCTCTGATAAGTGTTGATCACACAGCCCTTGAATGTTTGGTTCGGTAAAAGGGGACCGGGGAAGTGAAGACGCTCCCACTATAAGCAAAAATCAAGTTTGTGACTACCTGAGGAACCTGAATATCCACAAGTTTACGGATTCTAATGAGATGCATATCAGAGTCCTGAGGGAATAATCTGATATGGTTGTCTAGACAATCTCAATGATATTTGAAAAGTCATGGTGGTCAGGTGAAGTGCCTGGTGACTGGAAAAAGGGTAACATTGCACCCATTTTTAAGAAGGATAAAAAGGATGACCTCAGGAACTACCAACCCGTCAGTCTCACTTCTGTGCTGGGAAAGATCATGGAGCAGATCCTCCAGGAAACAATGCTGAGGCACATGAAAGACAAGGCAGTGATACAGGAGAACCTGTATGGCTTCACTAAAGGCAAATCCTACTTAACCAGCCTTGTGACCTTTGGTGTCACCGCATAAGGGGACAAGGGAAGAGCCACTGATGTCATCTATCTTGACTTCAGTAAAGTCATTGACATGATATTCTACAATATCCTTCTCTCCAAATTGGAAAGATATGGATTTGATGGATGTGCTGGTCAATGGATGAAGAAGTGGCTGCAGGATTGATCCATTGAGTCAATGGCTCAATGTCTGGAAGGAGATCAGTGACAAGTGGTCTCCCCCAGGGGTCAGTGTTGGGACTGATACTTTTAATATGTTCATCATTGACAGAAAATGTGCCCTCAGCAAGTTTGCTGATGACACCAAGCTGTGGGGTATGATCAACACACCAGAGGGATAGTATGCCATCCAGAGGGACCTAGGCTGAGCAGTGGGCCCAGGTGAACCTCATGAGATTCTACATGTGCAAATGCAACATCTGGCATCTGGCTTAAGGCAACCTCCACTGCCAATACAAACTGGGGGATGAAAGGATTGTGCACAATCCTGCTGAAGGTGATGTGGGGTAATGGAGGATGGGAAGCTGGTTATGAAACAGCAATGTGCCCTCACAGCTCTGAAAGCAAATTGTCCTGGGCTGCAGCAACAGAAGTGTGGCCAGCAGGGCAAGGGAGGTGATCCTGCCCTTCTACCCTGCTCTGGTGGTGTCCCATCTGAAGTGTTGAGTTCAGATGTGGATGGAACACCTCTCCTACAAAGATTAGCCTGAGTGAGCTGGAGCCATTTAACCTGGAGAAGAGAAGGCTCCAAGGTGACCTGGCAGTGGACTTCCAGTGTTTAAAGGGGAGCTAAAGGAGAGAAGCAGACAGATTCTTTAGAAATGTCTACTCTGATAGAAAAAGCAGGAATGGTCTCAAGTTTAAAGAAGGCAGGTTTAAGTTATATATGAGGAAAAAGTCTTTTACAATAGGGATGGTGAGGTACTGGAACAGTGGAGCACAGAAGTTTTGTAGATGCCCTGTCCCTGGAGACTTTCAAGGCAAGGCTGGATTGGGCCCTGGGCAACCTCATCTAGTTGTGCATGTTTATTGAAGGGAAGTTGGACTAATGATCTTTAAAGGTTCCTTCCAACTCTGTGGATTCTATGATTCTATGTTTCAGTGGTATTAACTCTCCAGTTATCACAATATTTTGTGCATTTCCCAACTCCATAAACGCATGTCTGTCACTTGCACTTTCTTATTGGACCTTCCCAGCACCAAAATTCAGTCTTGTTTAGAAGGCTAGGTAGGACCATTGAAGAACTTAAATCTATCTAACTGTTTTTAGGAGAGTTCATCTTGAAGTGGAACCCACGAAATAACACGAATTTTGGGTTGTACAAAAAAAACCTTTCTGATCTAGAAACAAGAACTGTAAGTTAATGAGTTTGCAAAGAGTCAGTTAAGTTTCACGATTATATGTGTATAAAAACAAGTTCAACATTCCTGCATCTGTAGATAAAAATCATTTTGTATATGTATGTATTTAGCTTTCTGGAAAATGCTTGGTTAAATTTAGATAGTTGGCATAAAATGAAAAATGATCTGGATTTGAATGGGGAATAAAGTATTATGTATGTGCATTAGATATAGCAATGAAATTGCTCTTTTTTTTTTTTTTTTTTTTTCTATCAGGAGTAAAAAATTGACAATATGATGGTCATGGTTTTTTTAATTTTTAAAAATGGAAAGGAAAACAACAAGAACATGGACCATGAGAGCAAAGTTATATACAACAGTACTTCTTCTTCTTCCTATCATTATTCTGTAATGAGGAATATGGTATTGCAGCTTTCAAATAATTTTCTATCTTTCAAATCATTTCCATTCTTCAAAATAAATATCAGTCAACATGTCATACTCTGTTCTCCTTTAGATAATTTGTTTATAATGAAAAGGAACTCTAATGGCAATTGCAATGTTGTATAAACAGATTTTATCACCACTCATTTTTCTACTACTTTCCAGTGTCTGACTCAAATATTCACACAAGTCCTAGCTTAACTTTGAAGCATATGATAATGATTCATAACTTATAATGTTGTCAATCCACAAGGCATATTAATCTGAACTAGCATAAGGTATCCTAACATATTGTACTGAACACGGGATATCCTGCCCATTTACTGATAACAGATCTCATTCACCACTTATTCTTCTTTTTCATTTTATTTATTTTATTTTATTTTATTTTATTTTATTTTATTTTATTTTATTTTATTTTTAATTATTATTTTATTTTACTTTATTTTTAAGAAAAGAGATGAACGTAAGAAGACTGAATAAGGAGGTACCATTCTCTGAAGGATATCAGTCTGCCTTGTGCAGAGTATACAACTAATCTGAAAATAAGGCAGTGGTTTGTATTTTTAATACAAGTAATTCAAAAGACTTTGTGTCCTGTGAATCAGAAGTTTGAGGTGTAATTCATTGGACTTTCAATAGATATTTACGGAACAGATAATTTTATCTGAGTCCATCAGTACTTCATAGTGAATAAAAAAAGTAATGACATTTGAAACACAGTTCCCCTTGTTTTAAGGCAGGGGTCTAAAACATGCTGTGAAGCACCTAATTCTGCTCACTGACTGTGAAGGAAGGTAAGCTAAGTTGCAAACATCATTTAACATGTTTACAGCTACATGAAAGCTAACTCTTAATTAACTAAATATGCAAGGATATTTAACACCGATGCATATGAAGACTTCTCCCCCTCACTTCCAAAGCAAAGGTGTGTATTCCTCTGCATAGAATAAATTGTACTCATTTAAATTAATCAACACTTGCTGGACATTTATGAAGGCATAGTAGTGAGGTGGTGGGTGGTGCATTTCCGCAGTGGTGAGAGTGATGTGAAAGACAAACCACATTCTGTATGGCCATGTACAACTGTTATACCACGAAACGAAGAGTGTCTCTATCAGCTCTTTCATGTAAATCAGTGGACTATTACCAGGGGACTGTGTACATAGCAGAAAATTGGCTTCGGTGTCTTGGAAAGTGAGCGCAGCAATACTGGAATATAACAGATTTTGCTCCTGATGGGTTCCATGAATGCTCACAGAGAAACAGAAAGATCACTGTATGTAAGATTGTCAGGAATTATTGTACGTACATGTAGTGTGAGTGTAAGTGATGGTTTCCTGGATTGTATCATTAATGATGGTGAAACGTGGTGTCACAACTATTAGCCTGAATTAAAACAAAAGTCCACTGAGTTGCAACATGTGAATTCCCCATTGAATAATAAGTTTGAGATGCAACCATTACTGGGTAAAGCAGTATGCACTGTCTATTGGAATAGGAAAGGGTTGATCCTTCTAGATTTCCAGTAACCCAGATAAACAATCAAGTCTGACTGCTACATCATGATACTGATTAAGGTAAAAGCTTGAACATTCACATTTGGGCAGAAGACAGTATTTCTTTTGCAACACAACAGTACAAGAACCCATGCCATTCTGAATTCTGTGAAGCACACTGATAGTCTTGTTTGGACTGTTCTACCACACCCACTGTAAGGTCTGGATTTGGTGTTTTCTGTCTTTCATGCATTCACGCCCATGAAAAATGGACTGAATGAGCAACATTTCCCTAGACAAGATGCCACCATAGCATCTATGAGATAGTGGGTGGCCTCTGCTGATGCATATTTTTATGAATGTAGCATACAGACTCCTGTTCATTGTTGGTGAAAATGAATAATTAATGGTGATGACTGTGTTGCAAAATTGTGTGTTGTAGTTGAAAATTTGTTCTAGCAAATAGTGTTATTGTGTTCTTTCTGCTGTAATAGTTCCCATGGAAATAAAAGGAGACATTACTTTTAGAACGGTAATCTGAATATAAATATGCCCTAATCAGATAGAAGTGCTGGGAGTGCAGTTTATAGTTATTTTAAAATGATAGTGTATGTGTGGAGGAGAGGGATGTTGTATATGTGCATATAAAATAAACAAAAAGCCTCTACAAATAAAAAGCCACAATGCAAACAGTGGTTGGAATCCTGAAATTCAAGCATTTCTTTCTTTTCTGTGTTTTGTGTGTGTGTGTGTGTATGTGTGAGTGAGTATATTTGCGTGCATTTGTGTGTGTGCATATTCCCCTACGTGCAGCTTCTTAAGTGTCCATTTGTTTGTTATGGTAATTTATGTCATTTTGTATTGTATTATACAGCTAATGCACAGCTGGTCTCCTAATGTAGATTTCTTCACTCCTATCTCCAGGAGTGTAGCCCATCTTTGCATCAAGTATTTATCTTTACAGCTATTTTCCATGGTCTCTGATTCTCTAGGCAGCATAATATTTCTGACTGCCAGGCTGCTTGAGCAGCTTGGGTATGTTCAAATCCAAGTGCTGCTGTTTTCTACTTCCTACACTGGCAAAATGGGATTTTTTTTCCTCTTAAGAACAGAGATTGTCATTTGCTACTTCTTGGTATTGGATCAAACTATAGCACTGACTGAGGCAACTTAGGAAAAAGAGAATCAGTCTTTATTGCAAATGTAGAAAAAAAATGTAGCAAACATTTTTTACAACCTTCTTGCTACCAAATGACAGAATTTCAGAACAATTAAAACTCTTAACAAATCCAGAAGCATCAATCTCAGTATTACAGTGATATGGACAGGCAGACATTTCAAGTTGGGATTACTGGACACAGAAATCTTAATGCATTTACCTCCTATTGACCTTGTAAAGTATTCAATAGAAATTCCTTTGGAATTTGGAATTTGTTCCTTTGGAAGGAACAGCATTATCCATTATTGCTATTTTTTCTCTATTTGATGTGTCACATAAATGTATAGTATCTAAACTTGAAGTGGGCTGAACTTGCAACAGAGATCAGTAAGAATTATTTATCCCTGTACTTTCACATCTTCTCAGCTGGCTTACTGAATCACCCTGATTTCACAGTAGCTGTGAATTAGAGTGAATTCGCAACTGAATTATTTGGAAAAGGAGACCTGAAGAACTTCTGATATCCTTCAGATACAACTAATGACTCTAGATTTTGATTGTGAACTAAGGATTTGTAAAATCAGCTATCAGCAGCAGTCCTGCTTCCTGATCCATGAAACTTGGAAAGGTTTGGTAGCTTCTCTAGAACTTTAAAATCACACATATGTAGGTAGTCTAGATCTATTTTGATTTTTCATGGAGACTTTCTCAGGATTTCTTCAAAAAAGCTCAATAAACAGAAAGTAAAAATGACCAGGGAATGAGCCTATTCATTTGCAATGGGGCAACTGTCTCAACAGGGGGCTTGTATAAAACAATTGGTTCTACATAATAAATAAATATATCAATTTCATTTTATTGTCCTGTAGTGATATAACAGATGGAAGAAAACTATCCCTTTCAGATCTCAGAAACTGAGTATCTCCAAGCAGTGTACCCCAGTGAGTGAAGAAAAATACTGAATTCATGACTTAAATGCTTGTGCTGCTTCCCCCCACTACTCTGAATCACTGTTCATTTTGGCTAATACAATGTTGCCTGCTAAGACCATCGCTAACTGAATGATTTTCCTCAGTCTGTCTGAAGAGGTGTGCAAAGTAATGAATAGTTTAAGGCACCCTAGAAAATGCCCTTTCCAAATCAAGGTTAGAGTCAGGCTGTTAAGAGGTGTGTGTGATGGGAGCTTGTTTCTGTTGTAATTGCTAGCAGACCTGAGCCTCCAGGGATGTTGGTCCGTCAGCCATAAATTGACACAAAACATTATTGAAAACTTTGTTTTGCTTCCATTATGCTAATATTTGCTTAGTGGATATGAGTTTTGCATGAAATGTGAGAAACAAGGCACTTTAAATTAATAAATAACAATAACAACAATGATGTCAGGGTCAAGAGAAAGACTGGCTGATGGAAACCATCATCTGTGCTCAACCAGAGCATGAGAGTGAGTCCAGCTTGATGTGCACTGGGGACCTTTGGGAATTTAACAATTAAGGGCTGTTTCTCCAGAGAAGGAAGGGCTCTACCTCCTCTGATGTTGCTAATGAAGTGTAATTCTTTTTACGTCTTCCCCACCTTTCAAAATAAAGTTCAAGAGGCCGTAGCAGACAAATTTAAAAGGAGAGGCATTCATACCTCTTTGCAATGCTGCTCATGCACTTTGGGGAATATACTCCTATTAATTATTGTACTTCTCAGTCATTATTATTCATAGACTAGCATCTCAAAGTACTTGACTTAGCAGTGGTTCTGAACTAATACTTAAAGTACAGATCAGTGCTTTGGGTGATTTTTTATTTTTTTTTTTAATGTGTTCAACAGAAGAGTATTAATACTTCTCTTCACAATCCAGCCAGTTTTTTTCTTCACATCTGTGAGCAGAAAGGTAATAATTTTGGTAATTATACTGGTTTCATATTCAAGAGGCAGTGTTGGGAAGATATGACTAGGAACATTAGAGCAGCACCCACATACACATAACTGAACTGTTATTGCTGCCATATAATGGTATAATTCTGTCTGCAGCGGTCAGAAGTGGGAACAAGTAGGAAAGCCCTACACTACCTTCAAAGACGTGAGCCAAGCTGCGTAACAGAGGCAACCTGTTTCACATGTTCGCAGATAGAAAACAGTAGCTGCATACAGAATTTTTCAGGAAACGAATTGTCAAAACAGTGCATTGGCACACTAAAGCCTCAGACAGTGGAGGTCATTAGGAAAAATAACAAGATGATTGTTAGTAAGAGAGTTCATACTTCCTAAGTCTAAACAAAATGGCATTAGCGTGGGTATTTTGAAGATACTTCATTTTGAAGCTTTGTTCTACAGAGCTGGAAGGCCGAAGAATCAATATTGTTAAACTCATGTTTTCACAGGAATCTGAATTGGGCTCCAGCTCTGAGATTTTCCATAACCTAAATTCATTCTCCTGTAGGAGAGTATAATCTTTAACATGAAACTTGTTCTGTTTTCAAGGGAATTAATTTACTAACTAATGTTGAAATACATATTTTGCAATTTTAAGAAATAAAAGTATTTAACTATTGCATTTTTATTTATTTTCAAATAATAAAAAATACATAAAACATTGTAAACTATTTTTTAATTTGAAACAGACATTCTGCTGTGAAGCAGTCAGCAGGGTATAATACTACTATGTACTGCACTGCTCAGAGATACCAGCTCTCTTTTTATCTTACAGGGATTTGATTTCTTCTGACTACTTAATAAATACACTTTTAAAAAATATATACATATATATTGGCAGAAAACATATCAGAAAAAAGCCTGCTTACATTCTAACTGATTTTCGTATTTCCCTTACATATTGGGTATCAGAGTGAAGAGCAGATTGTGATGTTTAGCTGCCTAATATACGCTGTAAAAAAATTTCCTTGCTACTGCTGTATTGGATTGTCGATCATTAAACGTCTTTCATTTTACAAACATTTCTACATATTTTTACTAAAGACTGCTTTGTAAAAGAGTGCTTTGATGGGATAGGGTAATTTGACGATGTCAAACAAAATGGAATACATATTTCACTTTAGGTATATGTGCATATTTACGTATATAAGATGAACTAAAAAGTACAATTCAGTAGCATATAATATTACAAAGAGTGTATTTGAAAAGCATGTAACAATTAGCACTATAGTTCTAGAATTACGTGTGCTGTCATGGCTTTAATTCTAAAAGTATACTTGATCTAACATGGTAGTTGTCATCCCAGAAATGTATATGCTGTGATAGTCGTCATTACAGAAATATACATACTCTGATAGCTGTCATTGTGAAATATATAGTCAGTAATAGAAGTCAGCAATGAAACATAATAATAATAATAATAATAATATCTAGCAATTTTTTATTATTATTATTATTATTTTTGCCCTGAATCCATAAAAGCTTTAAAAATGTAGTATCGTGCCCAATTTTGAAGTGGAAGAACTGCTGTCCAGACAGGATAAGTGATTTGCCCAAGGTCATGCAAGAAACCCATGGTGTAGGTGATAACAGAATGCAAATTTATTTTCCTGTGGCATGGGTCTTCTCCCACATCTCTCTTCTCCCACATCTCATCAAAATCACTCTATGTGTGAAAGAAATGGATAGTCTCCCACAATGGGACTTGAGACTGTTTAGCAACTGGCAGGACTGGCTTGCTACTTTTCAGAATTGAGGCTCATTCCCTCTGAACAGAAATAACAGAACAATTCCCAAAAAATTGTTTATCTGAAAAATTAGCTTATTTCTACTTTCCAGCATATCACAGCCTTCTCAGATTTATTTGCTATCTGAAATGATTTGACAGATTTTTTTACCTTTTTTCTTTATATTATTTTCTTTATTATTAAGTTTACGGAGATCCTATCTGATGTTTTGTTGTTCTAGTTGTTTTTCTGTGTTCAAACAGGATGCTTATTTGCAATCAGTTACAGAAATTTCATAATCTTTTCTTAACTGGGAAAAAGAGCAACTTTTCACTGAAAATACTTGCATCGTTAAAACAACTGCTGATAATTGAAATAAATGTCTACTGAATGCATCCCTAGCAGGAAGCCTCTGTGTCTTCAATTTCATATAAAATGTGTATCATAGAAAATGATTCACATAGAAATTCATGTAGTATCATTTACAGTGTTTATTGGACACCAGAAATCAGAGATATTAACTCTTAGTGTCAGTCTGATCATAACGGCTTACACAATTATAAGTTTTTAGTACAAAATATATTGGTAAAAGAACACGAATGTGTAAAAGTTACTAGAAAATATATATATATATATATCTAAATAGCAGCAATACCATGAGTACAAAACTTGTTTATGATAAAAGATATTGCACAAGTATTGGATGGAATGAAAGATATATTAAAAATAACCAGTCAAGTGCCAACAGTTTTAGTTGATAATTTTTATCTCCATGTAGAATTCTACCACCAAAAGAAGCCTTTGCAAAGCTGGAGTGGAAATTTTTCTCTCTGAGGACTCTAACCATGTATACAAGGAAATTATTATGAAATCTCATTTTGACAAAACAAAAACTTGGAGGAAAATGAAGTAGATTTTTTTTTTTTTTTAATGTTATTGTAGAATTGTTTAGATTCAAACTTCATTGTTTTCCCCTTCTCTAAATGTATGCAAATATATGATTATAACGTAAGAGTACCCTGAGATAGTGACTCAATTATTCAAAAGCTTACATAAGCTTTTGTTTTTCTATAATCCATTTTCAACTGGACTGAAGTTCTGGAATTGTTATTAACACATATTAAAAGCAAATAATTGTGTTACTGATATAGCAAATAATAACAGATGATTAATAAATTGCATTAGAAGATCATCAAATATTATATGAATTGATGAAGGCAAAATAATATAATGAATACATAAATGTTACCATTAGCATTAAATTACTAAAACTTGGACTGTAAGAACACTACCTGTTTGGCTATGTTTACTCCTTCTCCTTATAAAATTAAAAGATATATATGATAGTGAAAGAAACTGTCAAAACAGAAAACATTATCACACGCCAAGTTTAACTACACAAGTGTTAAAGAACTAGACAAGAGTCAGAACATAAAATAGTTAATTACGAACAAATAAGAGGATATTCAGGGCCATTTTTAAGACCTCTGTTTTCTCCTTTTATTATAGCATCACTCAAAAATATCCTTGTTGGCTGATAGTAGACCTGTTTGGCCCTTAGAGACAAAGAAAACAGGCTGGGACAGGCTGAGAGGAACAAAATGAGGTTCAACAGGGGCAAATACAGAGTCCTGTTAGAGTTTGACCAGATTGAATAAAACTCTGCTGAGAATGACCTACATGTCCTGAAGGGAAAGCAGTTGACCATGAGTCAATAATGTGCTGTCATGGCCAAGGTCAATGGTGTCAAGGTCAATGGATGTATTAAAAGGACGTGGCCATTAGGTCATGGAAGATTATCCTCCCTCTCTACCTGTGTCCTGATAAGACCAGATCTATGTGCATTCGGAGTACTATTTCCAGTTCTAGATTCTCCAGTCCAATTAGGGAATTTCTAGAGACCTAGCACTGTCCATTCTGGGGGAGACTGAAGTGGGAGCATATAAATGCTTAGAAATATCTAAAGGGCAAGCAGATCAAGCAGATGAGACTGGGCCATGTTCAGTGGTGACCAGTGACAGAACAAGAGGCAGTGGGAAGAAACCAGAACAGAGGAAATTCAAACATGAGAAAATACTTCTTTACTTAGAGAGTTGCAGAGAACTGCAACAAGCTGCCCAGACAGGTTGTGGATTCTTCTTAGGAGATATTCAAAATCAGCTGAGCACTTTCCTGTGTCTACTCTGCAAGGGGCCTGCTTTAGTGGAAGGATTGGGTAGAAGGTTTTTTAAAGGTCCTGGGAAATTTTGAATCTTCAAACCTACAATTCCAAGATTGTGTGAGATAACATTCTTGGAGAATACCACAAAGATCTAGGTCTTCTGTGAGTAATACTCATGCAAGACCATACTAGCTTTGTTACAAAATCATACCGAATATATTTCTGCTTACTTCTCTGACTTATGGTAGATTTCAGCAAAGAACTGCTCTGTTTTTAGAGTATATTTTAGGAATTATTCATGGGTTTTATTACTGAATATAAAGGTTACCAGATCTATAATGTAACATAGTAAATGAAGTAGTAAGTGAATTCATGTTTGGTAATTTCTTGTTTTAATTAGTATGCATTAAAAGTGGTACTTTGCACTATATTTCCTTTTTTTCTTGTTTTGTTTTGTATATTATAACAATGCTGAATTTGCACAAAAGCCTGCTTTGGCGTGTATTTATATTGTTTCAACTACTTCATGTACACGATACATGAGGCTGGCAGAAGCGTTGGTGTCCATGCTCATTCTGAAATTGTTCCCCTGGCCTCCCACAATAGTTCCTGTCTATGTATTTCGTGGGAGTTAACCTCCAGAACGTACGTCCATGAGCCAGTGTTGTTCCAAGTGCTCTTTCCCTCTGAATTTCTCCAGCACATTTCATTGGCTAAATTTATACCTCTTTGCTGTTAGCTTGTTCCAAACCTGCAGAAGTTGCTGAAAAACTTTGCATCTATTTCAAAAAGGACCAGACTGTCAATTTGCTGTTGGTAATTTCACTCTAAAATCGCCTTCCTTGTTTCATTCTGAGCCTTTTATAATCTTGCCAATTTTTGCAGTTTAAAGCCACCAAAAGCCTCTGCTCTGTCCATTTACACATCTATAAAAGTAGCCTTACATCATCCTACAGACAGCAAAATTAGATTAGGCACACAAGGAAGGATAGAAACTCTTCCTACTCCTCCTTCATTGTCATCATGTCTTGGCTACAATTTTAGGCAAAACACTGTGCTAAAGGAAATGTACTCTGTACTTGGATTTCCTGCGTTACTTTCAATATTGATCTTAATACTGAACCTTGCAAACCATTCCTTTTTCAAAACAGGTTAACAGCCCTGTTGGCCTCAGGGCTAATTTTTTACAGTGAGACAGAAAATGCATATGCTGTTGGATATGTTTCTGATATTACTAAGAGCTAAGAATACTCATCTGTTCCTAAATGTGTATGAACAATCCAGAAAGCTACACTGGCATTTAAAAGGTAGCTCAGTAAATTTAGCAATACCTAAATTTGTCTTGGTTTATGCAGTCTGATCTTGTTAAAGTAAGATGTGTAAATGTATATATATGAGGTGTGTGAGTACACACATATATATATACATACACATATATCTACACATATAAGTGCAAATATTTGTATAAAAATTCTTGAACTGAAAAATATAGTACAGAAAATTTATACAATGCATCATTTTATATATATATATATGAAAGTTTCTAATATAATTTATCACATATTTAGTGCATTTTACATAGTAAAAAGACTAGTGATTGCTTATCAATATTGTCACTGTTTATTGTCAATATGATAATTGGTTTATTATTATTACAGCCCTACGCACTGTTATAGCATCTATTTTACTTTCTTATTCCAGAACAGCTATATTTAGCTCACTTAAATGAAGATATATTAAGAAGCTGAAGATTCATAAAGTTACAGAAGGATGAGCATGAATTATTTGTGATAGCAAAACAGCTTAGCCTTAACAAACAGCAAAATAAGAAACAGAGATCCTACAAGCAAAGTGGGAACAACACTCTGGAATTCAACAGTGCAGAGACCTGCAATTTGCCCCTTCAGTATATGGAGATAAGAAAAGCAGAACTGCGGAACAGAGAACAATGTGGACTGGAAATAAATATATTGCTGAAGTTTCTTTCTGTTTTTTTTTTGTTTGTTTGTTTTGTTTTGTTTTTGTTGTTGTTGTTGTTTGTTTCATTTACATTGTTTTGGTTTGGTTGGTTGGTTGGTTGGTTTGGTTTGGTTTGGTTTTTAGGGGGGAGGTTGATGTTTTTATGGGTTTTTTTTTTGTTCTTTTTTTGCTTTCAAATGAGAAGTTGCTTGATTGCCGAGGATCTCTGCTTTGGAGCTGGTCCAGCCAGAAGCACAGCGACTGACTGCAAAGTACAGGGGGCTTTCGTTCAGTTCCCTCACTCAGGGATCCCCGAGAAAGCAAAGCAGCCGGGCAGCTCTCGGCTGGGCAGTTCTCGCGAGAGCGGCTGACGCGGCGGGAGCGTTGCCAGGGCAATGGCTCTGCATTCACTCCTCCCATAGGGAGGTGTGTTGTCTCCCTCGGGCACGGGCTAGGGACATTTCTAGGAAACTCCCTGGCCTGAATTACCCTTCTGATTATTACCCCTTATTGATAGTCCAGGCTGACAGTGACAAAGTTGCTGAGAAAAGTCTCAGGGCTATCAAGAAAGACTTCAGGAGACTGGGGCAGGTAGTCGAGGGAGCGGGTGTGCAGATGGTGTTTTCTTGTATATCTTCAGTGGCAGGGCAGGATACTGAAAGGTACCAAAAAACCCACCTCATAAATAAATGGCTCAAAAGTTGGTGCAAACACAGGAATTTTGTTTTTTTTTTTTGACCATGAAGCAACTTATTCAGTGCCTGGCATGATGGCAGCAAATGGAAGTAGCCTGTCTCTAAGGTGAAGAAGGATCTTAGCCAAGGAACTGGCAGGACTCATTGAAAGGTCTTTAAACTAGGTATAAAGGGAGAAGGGGGCAAAATCAGGGCCACTGGGGTTGAGCAGGTCGTTCAAGGGCTCATACTGAACTTGATGGGCAATGATGGTGAAGTACAAAGGGATGGACTGGGGCAGGGGGTTACTGGGGATGCCGCTGTTCTAGGGGAACCTAGATCCTCTATAAAGGCGGTGAGATGGAAAGCCCAGCTGAAGTGCCTTTATACTAATGCATGCAGCCTGGAAAATAAGCAGGATGAGTTGGAAACCGTGATGCACTTAGAAAGTTATGACCTTGTTGCTATCACAGAAACATGGTAGGATGACTCCCATAACTGAGGTCTATCAGCTCTTTAGAAGAGATAGGCCAGGTAGAAAGGGTGGGGGAGTTGCCTACTATGTCAAAGGGTGGATGGACTGTGAAAAGCTACCTCTGAGAAACGGTCAGGAACAGGTTGAGAGCCTGTGGGTTAGAATTAAGATTGGCTCTAACAAAGGCCAGCTGGTAATAGGAGTATACTACAGGCCACCTGATCAAGGGGAGACTGTTGACGAGGCTTTCTTGCTTCAGATGCAGGAGGCTTCATGCTCTTGTCCTGATGGGGGACTTGAACTATCCAGATATCTCTTGGAAAGACCACACAGTGAGTTGCAAGAGATGTAGGAGGCTCCTGGAAAATATTGATGGTAACTTTCTGGTCCAGGTGTTGGACAGACCAACCAGAGGTGAAGCGTTGCTGGAACAGCTGCTCACCAATGTGGAGGGAATCATTAATGGTGTTAAGGTTGGAGGCAGCCTGTGTTACAGTGACCATGCCCTGGTTGAGTTTGTGATATCAAGGGATGTGGGCCTGGTGAAGAGCGGCATCAGGACCCTGAATTTTGAAAGAGAGAACTTTAATCTGTTCAATGGACTGTTGGCTGAGATCCCCTTGGATGCTGTCTTTAAAAACAAAGATGTTGAGGAGAGCTGGCTACTCTTCAAAGATGCCTTTCTGAGAGCACAAGAACCCTCCGTCCTTCTGAATAAGAAAGTGGGCAGAGGAGGTAGGAAGCCAGCGTGGCTCAATAAGGATCTGCTGGGCATGCTGAGGGTGAAGAAAGGTGCATACAAGCTCTGGAAACAAGGGCATGTCACCTGGGAAGAATACAGGGATGCCGTCTGGACTTGCGGACGTGGGATCAAGAAAGCCAAGGCGCAGGTGGAACTGAAGTTGGTGAGGGACATGAAAAACAATAGGAAGACTTTCTACAGGTATATTGGCCAGAAGAGACAGGCCAAAGCGAGCGTACCTCCTTTGATAAATTTAAAAGGAGAAGTTGTTTCAACGGACAAAAAGAAGGCTGAGGTATTGAATGAGTTCTTTGCCTCGGTCTTCACTGGCGTCCAGGATTCCAGTACTTGTCACGTCCCTGAGCCCTGCATCCCTAAACCTCTAAGTAGGGACTGGGGTGGTAAATCACAGAATCACAGAATCACAGAATCACAAGGTTGGAAACGACCTGCAAGATCATCTAGTCCAACCACCCTCCCATTCCTATCAGTGCCACAAGCTACTAAACCATCTCTCGTAGCTCCTCATCCAGGTGCCTCTTGAACACTGCCAGGGATGGCGACTCCACCACCTCCCTGGGCAGGCCATTCCAGTGCCTGACCACCCTCTGAGAGAAAAAGTTTCTCCTAATATCCAACCTAAACCTCCTCTGGTATAACTTCTTGCCATTTCCTCGGGTCCTACTATTTGCCTGGGAGAAGAGGCCAGACCCTTTTGCACCACAACCTCCCTTCAGGAAGTTGTAGAGTGCAACAAGGTCTCCCCTGAGCCTCCTCTTCTCCAGACTGAACAATCCCAGCTCCCTCAGCCGCTCCTCGTAAGACTTGTGCTCCAGACCCCTCACCAGTTTCGTTGCCCTTCTCTGGACACGCTCCAGGGCCTCAATGTCTTTCTTGTAGTGAGGGGCCCAAAACTGAACACAGTACTCGAGGTGCGGCCTCACCAGTGCTGAGTACAGGGGGATGATCACCTCCCTGCTCCTGCTGGCCACACTATTTCTAATGCAGGCCAGGATGCCGTTGGCCCTCTTGGCCACTTGGGCACACTGTCGGCTCATGTTCAGCCGTGCACCAACCAACACCCCCAGGTCCCTTTCCTCTTCACAATCATCCAACCACTCATCCCCAAGCCTGTAACGCTGCCTGGGGTTGTTGTGGCCAAAGTGCAGAACCCGACACTTGGCCTTATTAAACCTCATCCCATTCATCTCAGCCCAGCGATCCAGCTTACCTAGATCCCTCTGCAGGGCCTCCCTGCCCTCAGGCAGATCGACACAACCTCCCAACTTGGTGTCATCTGCAAACTTACTCAGGGTACACTCAATCCCTTCATCTAAGTCATCAATGAAGATATTAAACAGGATGGGCCCCAGTACCAACCCCTGGGGGACACCACTTGTAACAGGTCTCCAGCTGGACTTCACTCCATTGACCACCACCCGTTGAGCACGGCCCTCCAGCCAGTTCCTTATCCAACGGAGTGTAAAACTGTCCAAGCCATGGGCAGCCAGTTTCCGCAGAAGGATACTGTGTGAGACCATGTCAAAGGCTTTGCTGAAGTCTAGGTAGACTACATCAACTGCCTTTCCCTCATCTACCAGTTTGGTCACCCAGTCGTAGAAGGAGATGAGGTTGGTCAAACACGACCTGCCTTTCATGAACCCATGCTGGCTGGGCCTGATCCCGTGGACAATCTGTGTGATCTCTCCCAGGAGGGTTTGTTCCATGACCTTCCCCGGCACTGATGTCAGGCTGACAGGCCTGTAGTTCCCCAGATCCTCCTTACGGCCCTTCTTGTAGATGGGAGTCACATCAGCAAGCCTCCAATCCTCTGGAATCTCTCCAGTCAACCAGGAGCGCTGGTAGATAGCCGAGAGCGGCTTAGTGATCACCCCCGCAAATCCTCCTCTGCTGTGAGGACAGAGCAGGTCCAAGACTGCCTCATGAGACTGAAGTGTACAAGTCTACAGGGCCGGATGGTGTGCATCCCAGGATTCTGAAGGAACTAGCTGAGGTGGTTGCCGAACTGCTCTCCATCATATTTGAAGTCATGGCTGTCCAGTAAGGTCCTGGATGACTGGAGGAAGTGTCACATCACTCACATTTACAAGAAAGGGAGCAAGGTTGTCCCCGGGAACTACAGGCCAGTGAGTCTGTGCCTGGGAAGATCATAGAACAGATTATCCTGGATGACATGCTTGATCACATGAGGAATGGGATTGTGATCCGAGACAGCCAGCATGCCTTCACGAGAGGAAGGTCATGCTTGACCAATCTCGTGGCCTTCTATGATGGAGTGACGGCATCAGTGGACAAGGGAAAGGTGACCAATGTCATTTACTTGGACTTGAGTAAGGCCTTTGACATTGTCCCCCACCACATCCTTATCTCCAAATTGGAGGAATGTGGATTTGATGGGTGGACCACTCGATGGATAAGAAACTGGTTGAAACACCGCAGATGGAGGGTGGTCATCAATGGCTCTGTGTCCAGGTGGAGGCTGGTAACAAGTAGCATCCCCCAGGAGTCTGTCTTGGAACTGGTGCTCTTTAACATCTTTATCAATGACATCGATGACGGAATTGAGTGCACCCTCAGCAAGTTTGCTGACGACACCAAGCTGAGTGGTGCAGTTGACACAGTGGAAGGAAGGGATGCCATTCAGATGGACCTCAACAGGCTTGAAAGATGGGCCTGGGTGAACCTGATGAGGTTCGATACGGCAAAGTGCAGAGTTTTGCACTTGGGCCAGAGGAATCCCAGGCATCCATACAGACTGGAAGGAGCGGTCCTTGACAGCAGCCCTGTGGAGAAGGACCTGGGGTCTTGATAGATGAAAAACATACCATGAGCCAGCAGTGTGCCCTTGCGGCTCGGAAAGCAAATGGTATCCTGGGATCCATCAGAAGAAGGGTGGCCAGCAGGGACAGGGAGGTGATTGTCCCCCTCTACTCTGCTCTTGTGAGGCCCCATCTGGAATACTGCATCCAAGTGTGGAGCCTCCAGTACAAAAAAGACAGGGAGCTGTTGGAGAGGGTCCAGAGGAGAGCCACGAAAATGATCAGGGGACTGGAGCACCTCCCCTATGAAGACAGACTGAGGGAGCTGTGCTTATTCAGCCTGGAGAAAAGAAGGCTGTGGGGTGACCTCATTGCAGCATTTCAGTACCTAAAGGGAGCCTACAAACAGGAGTGGAATCAACTCTTTTAAAGGGTAGATAACTGCAGAACAAGGGGGAATGGTTTTAAGTTGAGGGAGAGAAGATTTAGGTTGGATGTCAGGGGGAAATTCTTTACTATGAGAGTGGTGGTTGTGTCGATCTGCCTGAGGGCAGGGAGGCCCTGCAGAGGGATCTAGGTAAGCTGGATCGCTGGGCTGAGATGAATGGGATGAGGTTTAATAAGGCCAAGTGTCGGGTTCTGCACTTTGGCCACAACAACCCCAGGCAGCGTTACAGGCTTGGGGATGAGTGGTTGGATGATTGTGAAGAGGAAAGGGACCTGGGGGTGTTGGTTGGTGCACGGCTGAACATGAGCCGACAGTGTGCCCAAGTGGCCAAGAGGGCCAACGGCATCCTGGCCTGCATTAGAAATAGTGTGGCCAGCAGGAGCAGGGAGGTGATCATCCCCCTGTACTCAGCACTGGTGAGGCCGCACCTCGAGTGCTGTGTTCAGTTTTGGGCCCCTCACTACAAGAAAGACATTGAGGCCCTGGAGCGTGTCCAGAGAAGGGCAACGAAACTGGTGAGGGGTCTGGAGCACAAGTCTTACGAGGAGCGGCTGAGGGAGCTGGGATTGTTCAGTCTGGAGAAGAGGAGGCTCAGGGGAGACCTTGTTGCACTCTACAACTTCCTGAAGGGAGGTTGTGGTGCAAAAGGGTCTGGCCTCTTCTCCCAGGCAAATAGTAGGACCCGAGGAAATGGCAAGAAGTTATACCAGAGGAGGTTTAGGTTGGATATTAGGAGAAACTTTTTCTCTCAGAGGGTGGTCAGGCACTGGAATGGCCTGCCCAGGGAGGTGGTGGAGTCGCCATCCCTGGCAGTGTTCAAGAGGCACCTGGATGAGGAGCTACGAGAGATGGTTTAGTAGCTTGTGGCACTGATAGGAATGGGAGGGTGGTTGGACTAGATGATCTTGCAGGTCGTTTCCAACCTTGTGATTCTGTGATTCTGTGGTGAGGTACTGGAAGAGGCTGCCCAGAAAGTTTGTGGATGCCCCATCCCTGAGGGTGTTCAAGGCCAGGTTGGATGGGGCCCTGGGCAGCTGTGTCTAGTTTTGGATGGGGAGGTTGGTGGCCCTGCATGTGATACAGAGGTTGGAGATTCATGATCCTTGAGGTCCCTTCCAACCCTGGTCATTCTGTGATTCTGTTGAGGATTGATTCAGTAAATACACATGAAATGTAATGACAGTAATTAAAAACAAACAAATAAAAAACTTACAAGGAAAAATGTGGTCTACAGTAAATTGGGATAGTTGGGATAGTTGCCCCAATCCCTTGTCTCAATTCTCATCCTTGTGTGTCCTTTGGAGGACTCTAAACTATCGAAGTCCAAAGAGAAGGAAGGAGGAGATGTAATCCAGAGTCTGTTTCTTGAGACTAAATTTCCCTTATTTGAAAAAGCAACTGTAATGCAATATTGTTAACAATATATGTTGTGTTACCAACATATGTCATGTTACCACATCATACAACACTCATGTTACAATAAGTAAGCAGAGGTAAGGCAATTTCAAATTAGTCTTAAAATTAGGCTAGGAAAGATTTCAGCATCATTTTGAGAGACACAAGTGAATAAAATAGAACCTCCAAATGGCGTAATATGTGTTGTAGCACTGCCCAGAAACTTTCAAACATGATTTATTCATCTGATGCAGAAATACTTGTTTTGGTCTAGGTCTGCATTACATTGGAGGTCAGCAGAGATAATCGTAATAGCTTCTACTGGTTTTTAATTAGAGGATTCACCTGCTTATCTCTCTGCTGGTTGTCTTATATGATTTCCACAGTATGGGCATACTCTGGAGGACATCTATACAATCTCAAAAAAGATCTATATTGACTTTTTATTTTTTAATTTAACAATAAAATGACTTAATCTGCAAATTGCAGCTATTTCAATGATTCTATTCTATCCCAGTGAAAACAAAAACAAAAAAAAACAAACTGAAAAAGCAAAGCAAATCTTTTTCTGAAGACCTACCCAGACCTTTTTGCTAGGATTTACTTAAAAATACAAAACAAAACAAACAAAAATAAATTAAAAAAACAAAAAGTAAAACAAGCAAGCAAGCAAACAAAGAAACAAAAACCCACAAGCTCATTCTTTTCCTCCTGACCTAAGTATTTTCATCTGCTGTTGGGTTTGGTCCCAGTTATTTTCTTCCCTGCTAACTTACGTTTTGTTAATTTCCTTTCCTGTCTCTCATATGATGCTTATCATTTCAGCTGTACTTTATCTGCCATTTAAACCATGGTTCCCTATTTTATTTCTTTTTTATCAAACACATTAATTTCCTTCGCTTATCCTCTATGTTTCTGTCTCTCCTTTTCTCTAGCAAAATCCTCAGGGCCAAAAGTTACACCTTCACTCCTCAGCATTAGGATGTTTTACAGAACTTCTTTTTTCCTTCAGACTTATCTGTCTTTATCTTTCACTGAACAACAGCAGTGCAAACTAAGTGTGAGACAACATAGCTGAATGATTGATGCTTTCCAAGCCCTGAGTTTCTTTTCGTCTATTCACATAGTCACCCTCCTGAGTTAAGGGTTTCTGTTGGTACCTGCCATGGTGACTAGAAAAACAAGAGTAAGCTGCCAAATCCAGCGACTGTTTTCTTGTTCTCATATTGCATTTCCTTATCAGTTGTGACAATGTGCCACAATTAATGATAGCAGAAATACCTATGTTTGATACCATATGCATCATACTTAGTAGTGATGGATTAGCAATCAAGAAAATTAATTCTGCCTTTACAAAGTAACATCTGAACTTTGAAGTTAGGCAAAAGCTTTATAGAGTAGTGCAGATAAAAAATTATCTTGGAAATAGGATAGTCACATTTCCATTGTGCCTACATAATTTGTTCTGGACGGATCCCAAACGGAATGGTATAGTTCCAAAGGTACTGCAAAAAATCATTTATAAAAAATTGGATTTCATATATCCCTGTAATTCTTAGGCAATTCTTGAAATATGAGAGCAGTCACAGCTGGGAGAGTTCAGGGTGGTAGATCCTGATGGCATAAGAATGTCCAGATCTCACAGATAACCTTGAATAAACAGTTACAGCAGCTCTATAAATAAAAATAAAATAGATTCTTCCTTAGTTCATAAATGAGTTGCATGAAAACAAGTGTGAATACATTTAAGAAATTTCCATTAAACTTACATTAACGAGAGCTTCGAATGTAAGTTATCGGACAAAGTAAAAAGAAACATGATAGAAAAGTCAGTCAGCCTCCACTGCTTCCTCCTGACCTCATAGCTTGTAATGTTTCTAAACAGCTCCATGTAAGATGAAGACAGTATTAAGTCTGGAGTAGGATACTGATTTGTCTTCACAGCTTCACCAAATATAGGACATATATAATTCTTTAAAATATCAGAATGACAAAGTGTCACCCCAAATTGAGCATGATTTTCTCTTTCTAGATACCACAGCAATCTTACCTGCCTGAATTTCAATATGATCATTTTATTGTCTTAAAATAATTCTCAAAGGGGATCAGTTTGAAACAGCTGAGAAAGAGGCTGACAACCCTTGGTAGTTCACTGTTGAATTGTGACAATGATATACTTTCAGCATATCAGAATCACTGAGACTTTTCAATTCTTCTTCCATCTACCACTATGACTGGGATTCATTTTTACCTATTTTTACATAGGTATAATGTAGATATAACTGTTGTAAGCAACCATACTTCATTGTTAAAAAAAATAAAATAAAATTAGAGGAGAGGATACAGTGACCCTGAGGGTGCTCAGAGAATGTTAAGACATTATGATGAGGTACACGGTTTAGTGTGAACTATTGGTGACAGGCAGGCAGTTGGATAAGATGATCATGTAGTTTCTAACCTCAGTGATTCTATGATTGTATGACTGTGCATTTGTCCTGTTTAGACATGAACTAGAGGATTAGAGGTATCTACTCCTGGTCTCCAATGTCCATCAGATCTAGTTAGATCTCTAATCCTTAAGAATGTTGAGTTTTTCCTCTGGTGAAGTCATTCACCAACATCTGAGTCCATAGCATGAATCTGCACTTTTGTATCTTTTATGTAGCTATCTTTACAATCAGATAAATAATTTTCTGTATCAGATATAAATAGACACATACAAATGCAACAAATAAAACAACAATGCAACTTCTAGTATTTTCTGAGGACACATGGTATTTTTTTCAAATAAACTGAAAACTTTGTTCATGTTGGAAGTATCCAAAAAAAATTTAATCTTATGACAGAAAACTGGTGATAGGCAGAGGTTTTCCACAGGGAAAAATAGATGTCTGAAGACAAAGGCAAAATAAGACAATGTGTTTTGGAGAATAAGCAAGGAAATATTTTCTTTCAGATTACATCATATTAAATAAGGATATAATGTCCTGTAGTGATCACTAAGAAGAGAATTGAGAGTTTGAATTTTTCAAATGATATGATTTTATATGTTTATTTACTTTATAAAAGGTGATAAACATTTTTAGATCTTCAATAATTATGCTCTTTTTGTGGGGAAAAAGAAGTGGTCATACAAAAATTATTTTCTCTTCCAGGTATATTTATTTAGTTGGAGATTACTTTTATATAGACAGATTTTGGTGACTAGAAGTTTCTAAAGGAGTTTGCATTCCCCATAACTACTGATAGTTTTAATGTGCTGAAATATTTTTGTAGCACTTTATTTTTGTAACTGTAGTCTGTAAGTCTGGCTTTTAGAAACAGCAGGTTTGATAAACCATGGAAAAACAATTTATGGAAGATTTTGTAACTTGGATTGCTGGAGAGAAGGGGAAGTAAAGAATTTTAATAAATGACCGCTATTGATCGCCTCATACAGTGGATGGCATTTTGCCTTCATCTTCAACATAATTGGACTGGAGGATTACTAATCCATAGCAATAGTAAGCTGTCTTTACTAGACCATTAATGCACCATAAATCAGCTAGTAGAAATAGCTCCTATGTTGCAGGCTAAGTATGTTTTCATTCATCTCATTTGCACTTCAAAGCTGAAGTCAATAATTCAGCTCCAAGTAGGTGCAATTGGGGGATATTTCCCTTTTGTAGAATATGAATACAAGCTGAGAAAATCTCTAAATTCATTTGCACAGAACATTACTAATCAGAGTCTGCAACTCAGAGAAACAGCCCAGATTCCAACTGAAGTCAGAGGTGAACTTGTAGCTGCTCATAAATCCTTCAAGGTCTGTGTGCAGTGGTTAAACAATGTTTACTCACTATTGGTGATCAATTGTTTTTTGCTTAAGAGACAAGTATAGCCTTTGTATTTCAAATACTAAATAAGCAGCTTCTTTCCTGCCTTCTCTCTATGAGTGTGGCTACCTTGAATCCAGTTTTTGCAGCATCCCTCAGAAGGGAGGAGGAAAGGTAACTCCAGAAAGGTACAAATGATCACATCACATTGCGTGTCAATGTCAGATAAAGTTCAGTTGGGTTGGAAATCAAGGAAATATAGTCATCACAGACTAATCAAGGATGATTCTTTCCAGTTATGCAATATTTTATGTCTTTTAGGCCCAAGAAACTCCCTCAAATGGTCTTCATTTGTCTTTCTTTAAACACACACCCACACACACATACATATTGCATTCTGTAATTTTGTTCAGTACCTGAAAAACACTATGTAGACATGCTCAGTCCTGTATACTTTTCCTACTCATATTATGTTTCTACAAAGAAAATATATATCATTTTCAGGACTATTTGCAGCTTTGAACTGAGTTTTTTACAATTTTATGATACTCTGGCTCAATTTTCTACCATGGTAGAGAAATAAGGCTGAATCCATGCTGGGCAGAAATGACTTTTAAGTAGGATCTATAGTGGAGGATCAGGACAGATTCCTCAGTATTGGAGTGTTTCTCAGACTCAGACAGGGATGAGAGGGAAGATGTAGAAAATGGGAGTTTATTCCTTAGTCCAAAATCAGGGAATGAAGAACCTCAGTTCAATGGGACATGGGAATTAGGGGATTGGCTTAACAGTAGTCATGGTAGTATGATATTAATGGCTGGATTTAATCTTTAGTGTTTTCTCCAACCTAAATTATTTTATGTTTCTAAACACTATATTTTCCCATAGACCTCAGTTTTGACAAGCATAATCTGAAACTCAACAGTCATTACTCCAGTGTACTCAGTGGTACTCAAATGTTAGATTTCAAGAATTTGTTTTATTTCTTGGCCTCGAAAACTATAGCTTCCAGCATCAAGAGATTGAATGTCATGGCACTGATCTGTTTTTCTCATGTGTTCTAAATGACTCTTTTGAAATAATCAGCTAACTAGGAGAATTGCTGAAGGTCACAAAGAGAAAATTTCAGAGCTGAAACAGTTAATCAAGTAAGATGAATGCGGTTTGTAACAGAGTGAAAATACTGCCTACATCTAGAAGAATCTCAATAACCAAAAATGAAAAGTGGAATCAAATTTTCTATCATTTCAGTTTCAATGAGCTACTGGGTGGAAGGTCTTAACTCAGAGCTCATTATGAAGGAAGCAACTGTGGATTAAGCTTATGTAGCTGAGAAGAAAGAAGGTTTGGATAAAATGTAAAGATGTTATCAGATATTGAATATTATCCATCTTGATCCACTGAAGAAGCTAGTGGCAGTTAAAAAACCAGTTTCAACACTATTGAGTTTGGCAGAATATAGGTGGCGTATACAGATATCTCAGTGGAATCTTATCTTGAAAAGAAATGCTTACTCACAGTTGATTTAACAGTGGAGATTCAACTAGCTTGTTAGTTTTATCATTTTGTTAATTTAGCCAATTTTAAAACTAAGCTTAACGCTGCTTCAAGTGCAAGCCTGAGGGCCTTGCATATAAAAATGCGTTATCAAACTACTTGTGATTGGTAACTGCTTTATTTATCATCCTTCCAGTGGCATTGTTTGAACAGTTTAGTATATATAAAAACAGAAGTGTCCTTTATGAAAAGAATTCAAGGTACCTCTTCTTCCCTCCCATCCTTTCCCTCCCCATCCCTCCCTTACTCCCTTTTTCTCCTTCTCCTTCTCCTCTTCTTTTTCTCTTTCTTTCTTCATCTTCTTCCTTTTTCTTTCTCCCTTTCCTTCCTCTTCCTTGTTCTCCTGCCCCTGCTCTTTCCTTTCCTACCTTTCCTTTCCTTAGATTTACTTAGATTTTTAAAACTAAGTTTTAAGAAGCAGAAAATCAGATTTTTGAGAGTACTACTTTATTTCTAAGCATCTGCTGGAACATGTAGATTAGATCTGGTTTTAGTCATCTGAAAAAACACGTGCATGGACCAAAACAAACAAAAATCTACAACTTTTTCTTATCTTTTGAATGAGTAGAATTACAATGTCAGGTAGTAAAGACAAAGATAAAAGGGCAGTAGATCCAGGGAATGATGGACTAGCTGTTGAGTCAGAAAACAGATCTTCTTGTATATAATCTTTTAGTGATCTACTTGACATTGTAACACTATTTCATCTCTCACATTTTATCCAGTTTCACTGTAATGTCATTGCCCAGTATCCACACAGAGAGAGCCTGAAAGGCTTTGAAATTCAATCAGGCCAGTAGCTACTGTCATAAGAATCCATTACTCTTTTGAGGTCAGGTATTTTGATCCAATGGACCTTCCTGGCTATAAGCTTAATGAATAATGACAGCTTGATGGCAATCGCTGTCAGTTTGCAAAGGGCTTTTTAAGGATAGAAGAGGCTAAATTCATAGCACTTGTTATCTACATAAAGTGATGTTGCCAGCACTACCCTGATCATTTTTAGTGCTTGTCTTTCCAATGTATTGATGGAATCATTACATTTGCAGAACTCTTGCTGGCTTTTCACTTTGCAGTCTCTGACAAGCTCTTTTGCATCATTGCCATTTCATTTCAGGAAGCACAACCGGTGTTTCCTTTGTAGAAAGCGTGTTTCTAACATGCTCTTTGATGTATCCAATGATAGTGTCATGCATACTGACACATCTTACCATTTTAGCAGTGGAAGCTATGCCTGTCTCAAAGTTTTATTCAGACACGCTCAGGTGTGCAGTTTTGTTTTGCTTTCAGTTTTGTTTGTTTGTTTGTTTCCAATTTAAGCATTTCATTTAGTAATAATTACTTGTTATTTATTTATTTTAAGGCATTAGTTTGATGTCACATTTGCATGTTGGGATCAGATAAGAAGTACTATCTCACAGCCTGGCTCCCTCTCAGAAGTCTATCCTTTTCCAGGTAACTGACTCACTATTCCAAAAAAGATAGATGTATAGACACTTATTTTTAAAGCACGTTGAGCCGTCACTGTCTATTAAAAGAAATGAACTTGCATTTCAGCATCTCTATAAATCCAAGGGACATCTTCCTATGTTTATTTTTTTCTTTTTTTACCCTTAAAAATTGTTCCAATAAAATCAGTTGCTTAAGTGCTGCAGGCAAAGAGGTGAAGTCAAATAATATTTTCGTCAAAAAACAGAAATCCTCACAGGAAGGAGTTTGAAAAAATATATAAGCTGATTAAATATGCATGACAAAATGAAAACAGCTTTCTTTTATTCGTATTTACATCTATTGCCTGATTTTTTAAGACAGATATCCTGATTCACTATTGCTCTTGCTTTTTCAATGAGCATTCCACATTTTTTTAGAACTCTGTACAAAGTGCATATAAAAGCAATTGAAGAAGAAAAGACAGTGAGTTACTGATTGTAGAAAACTGGAGTTCAATTCTCTTTTCCTTTACTGATTAAGCATGTGGCTTTGAAGGATATCATTTACTATTCCTGAATCTCTAAGAATTACTAGTACTTCATTATTACAAGATTGGATCTGCTGAAAATTGAGAGATGTTCAGGAAAACGTCAAAAGCAAGAATTGAGTGTCTGGCTCCCATCACATGAACAGTAAATTCATGTCTGCAGTTCTTGCTCCATGCTGCCGTGTGTTGACACAATGAGAGAATTGTATTAAGCTGTGGTTGGGGAAACTACAGGTTCCAGAGAAAAGCAGAAGAGGAGGTCAGAAATAAAAACAATGGAAGAAATCTGTATTATGAACAATCTTTTCCAGCAGGATAGTTTAATACCTCTTCATTAGATTTCCTAGTTTCACATGCTAAGAAGTAATGAACTTGGATGTTTGCTCCTGAAGTGTAACAGATTGCCCACTGAAATTGTGAATGCCTCCTCCCTGGAAACATTCAAACGCAAACTGGATAGGACTTTGAGCAACTTGGTCTAGAGGGAGGTATCTCTGTGTATAGCATGGGGGTTGGAACTAGATGATCTTAAAGGTCCCTTCCAACCCAAACCATTATGTGATTCAATGATTCTATGAATAACAGTGTTTTCACATTCCCTTAAAAAAAAAAAAAAAAAAAAAAAAAAAAAAAAAAAAAAAAACTGGGAAGAATTTAGTGTTGTGTGGTAACAAGCAACTGCTGGCTTTGGTAACCACTGTTCCCTACAGTGGTATGAATCCCTAAAGGATGTGCTTGATCTACTCTTTGGTTATACAGAAAAGCCATTTCGTGCTCAAATAAATAAGGCAGTACATTAGGTAAGATATATGTCTGTAAGCATTTTCAAAACCATGAATAGAGTGCAAGAAATAGCCACAAGATTTGAAAATTTAAAATAATTCCTATTACTTTAGCCGCAGAAGAGAAGTCGCTTATAACTCAGGTTCAGCATATCTCTGATGCAGTTTTTAAGATACCACCAAATAGGTATGAGCTGCTTTACATCAGATACCTACATGTATGTATTTTTTTTTACCTTCAAACTCAAATACCTCATGGAAGAATAGAAACAGGTTTTTTTGTTTGTTTGTTTGTTTGTTTGTTTTCCCCCAACCAGAAAGTCTACACGATTATAAGAAACCTGCTTTCCATACAGCTTTCCCAGAATATGGTCCTCACTTCCAGTGTCACGTTGCTCTGGGCTAGGCAACCCTCTGTGAGCCTGAACTACAAAATATGTGAGTTAGTTAATTTTCTAATTGTGGTAATTGGCTCTTATTTTAGGCTATAAAGACTTGTGCTATATTCCTTTCAATAAATCATCCTAATTTAGATGTAGTGTCATCCAAATTAGTACAGAGACATCAGCAGTATTGGGGGTTGTATCAGAGTGTCTTAAGGTTACATTAAAATCTGTGTAAATGCTGGTCACTTCTTGGAACTACCCTAGTTAATGGGCCTGACCCATTAACCCTGCCCCAGAGGAGGAGTGAAATAACTAATAATTACACTGTGTATTTAGAAACAATCCTACTTGTGTAATTTCTTCCATTTTTCCCTCTCATCTTTTTATTTCTCGCAGTATTTTCATGAAGATGGGATCTTCATTTCAGAGAAGTCCATCTGCTCAGGCTGTCATTCACTTACTGAAGTTATAAACCTGTATCTGCAACATCATAATCCTCTGAACATAGCAACCTGCAGTGAGGTCACAAGTAGAGGACTGTGACTTCAGGTGGGGAAATGAGCATCAGAAGAAGATTAACTGTTAAGAAGTAGAAATTCCATTTTCATTGCAAATGTCCTTTGCATTAAAGAATGAAGTTAGGAAAAGGCAGCCACGGGATAACACTGAAGAAGAAGACTATGCGTACAGAAAGCACGTGCTTTAAAATGTTACACACAATGAACTAGTTCCTGGAAGAGAAACATCTTAAAATGTAAAGCAATTAAGTTTCACACTGAGTGGGATCAGGGATGGATTAAAAAAAAACACCAAGAAACACAAGCATAAACAAAATAAAATCAAAACCTTCCCTAGAAACTCAGCTTTCCTCTTTTTTCTTTCTTATTTTCCTTTTTTTTTTTTAACTTCCCTCTTTCCATTTCCCTCTTACCTCTTGTCTTCTCACTCTCATTTTTTCTTCACCTTGTGTCTTTGCCTGTCTTTTCAACAGGACAATATAGCAGAAGGAAAGATCTAGGGAATTAAATCCTCCCTGCCCTTGGGAGAAGCACTTCAGAATCAGGAAGAAGGAGCTTGTCCCTCACTGCCATGCAAAAAATGCTGTATGGAATCTCAGAGAAAATATCTTGGTTCTGAGAAATATCACACTGACAGAAGTTCCTGGAGGTTATGAAACAAGACAATGAGTAAAGGCTAACTTTGTGAATAATCTAACATCTAATTAGGAAGATTCCGTAAACATATAGGCCATTTTATTATCATGTCCTTGTTTGCACTTTTTTGTATTCACTGATTTATATAGCTAAATATATATATATAGGTATATATATAACAAGTGATGGGCAATCAATTTCTCATCATCCACTGACTGATGCCCAGCTATCCCCAAGCAGTGGCCGCCTTTTCAACCAACTCCTCACCATTTTTCAGGCTTTTTTTTTTTTTTTCTTCCACTATGATATATGATATGAAATGTCTCTTTGGCCAGTTTAGGTCAGTTGTCCTGGTTTTGTACCCTCCTAGCTCCCTGTGGCCCTCAGCTGCTATCACTGGTAGGACAGCATGAGAAACAAAAAACTCAAATATTCTGGGTTCCAGCAAGAACTTAAACATTGAGATGTTATCAGCATGGTATTTCTTCTAAAGTCAAAACATAGCATCATATTAGACACTACAAAGGGGAAAAAAAAAAGAAGCAAAGAAACAAAAAACATACATATCCAAAATGAAATCAGGATAAGGAAGAAGAAATTGCAGACAGATTTTCAAAAAGCATCGAACAGTGTAAGTATGAAACTTGCAGGAAAAAGATCTATAATATGCAGAAATAACTGTAGTCTGGCCTGACTTCACTCCCAGTCTGCAGGCCCCATTTGGATCTAAGCAGCCTAAACCCACAGTTACTTTCATCAGATGTAGTCAAGTTGAGCTTACGCAGATGCAGCCTGTCCTTCTTGCACAAAAAACCTATAGGAGAAAGAGTTATATATTCTTATATGATCAAGCCAAAGAAGTGTACACTGACTCCAGCACACACATATTCAGAAAAAAAGTCCAAAACATCTGGACAAGGACACAAACATATATCGGCAGAAAGGTGATTGGAGATCACTTATTTGCCTTTTCGATTTTATTAAATAAGAATGTGATAAATTGATCCATGAGATGTCAGCACCATAAAATGTCCCCTGTAGTGGTTGGTTGATCATGTCCTAGTATGGAGTTTGCAGAGTGAATCACACTTGTTGGAACATTGCATTTTGATTTAGGGAAGTGAAGAATGGGGAGGGAGGTCTGCAATGTGAAATGTGCTTGGCAGTGGTGGTGAATTTTTTGATGTAAAAAAGAAAGGGGAAAAATGGAACAGAGTTGTCAGGCATTTTTTTCCCTGGCTCTTTCAAGTACAAGATACATTATCATTCATGAAAAGTCACACTGCCTCTAAGTCAAGAGTTAGTCCCTTATGGGAGGAGATGACATGACTGTTTGACATTCAGGACTACAAGGTTGCTGTACTGTAATCTCTAGTTAAAATTGAATCTTGTACATTGCACCCTGCCAGCACAGCTAGATTTCTGATAATTATTTAGATGCTACTATGTTTGGATTTTATCTTCCCACTGAAGGGAAGGGTTAGCTGGACTTATAGATCATCACTGGATGATGAGGAACCAGGGGAAGATAAGTCTTTTTTCCTTAATGGTTAATGTAACAGACACAGATAAATCTGTGGTGATTTTTGATTTTTATCTATCTATCTATCTACTTATTTATTTTTAAGAAAATTCTCTGTAAAGGAGAGGAAGGGAAAGTCCTATTTTCAAGAATTCATCAGAACTGAAGAAACAATCATCTGTTGACTTTCTTGTTCCCATGATATAAGGCAAAGGAAAGAGCTATATGTTTGCTATACTTAAAATGACATAAGTAACAGGAAGATTTTAAGGAATGGAAGGTCAAATTCACTTATGCAAACAGTCATGACAAAGGAGTGGACTTAACTTTATGTTAAAAATCCTTTGTGTTGCTGCATTTTAGGTCATTGCCACTGAAGATATATTAACAAGGAAAACTGATTAGATGAAAAGTGATCTGATTAAATCTTTAGGTTTCCAAATTGTTATTCTTCCTTCCAGCAATGGAGTGATTTGGAAAAGAAAAACCTTGGATCCAAGCTATTTGCACAAAATACTGAGACACATTATATTTTCCCAACAAATTATTACTGCTAGTATTAGTATCATTACTTTATGTAATGTAATGTAATCGTAGAGATACAGAAGGGTTTGCATTGGAAAGAACCTTTAAGAACATCAAATTCCAATATCCTGCCATGGGCAGTTACCCCTTTCACTTGTTCAGGTTACTCAAAGACCCATGCATTCTATTCTTGAGTCCTGGGCTTCCACAGCTTCTTTGGGTAACCTTTTTACAATGTTTCTTTATTTTCATAGTAAATAATTTCTTCAATACCTGATCTAAATCTACTTCTTTGTTTGTTTGTTTGTTTGTTTTGTTTGTTTTGTTTTTGTTTGTTTGTTTGTTTAAAGCCATAACTTCCTGTCTTGTCATTCCATTCTCTGGTAATTCTCTCTCCAGCTCTCCTGTATGTCCCCTTAGAGTATTGAGAGAATCACTGGTTCCCATATGGAAAGGAAGAAAACAGCAGTCTGTGCTCTTCACCAGTTGCGGCAGTCTCTCTGTGACATCCTGGTCCTTTTCTCCTGGCAAGTAGCAGATTTCTCTCCACTGTATGTTAGGGTGACAGATGGGATGCCTCCATGACTCTCAGCAGTGGGTCACTCCCTTGTGTGACTTCTAGTTACAGCCTGTGTGTCTTTATCATAATGCAAACACATTCAAGTGATAAAGAACAATAAAAGAGAATAACAGAAGATGATTGACAGAGAGGGACTAAGTGATGCAGGACATTAGGACTGCATTCAAGGGACACTGAAGAGATGCTGAAGTGCTCTGATGTTTCTGTGTCAGCCTGTATTTGACCTAGTGTTAGTATCAAGAATTATATGTAAATGTAAACTGCATAAACTACATTAGATTAAGTGGCAGATAATAATTGTGGTTTATTGTATACAGATTTCCAAATTCACTGATACAAGCAATGTTCCATTTGTGTGCTTTTCTAAGTTTGCAATGATGGCTAATATACATTGAACAATAGAAAATGTAGAGCTTAAAGAAGAATCTGAAGTCCTAGAGGCACCCACAAAGACAGATTTGATCCCTTTATGCTACTCAAGTGAATTAAAAAAGAAATAAATGAAAGAAAAATGACTCACTAAAGAAGCCACTATGTAAGGAGCTCCACTTTTAGTGGGAAGTATCAATAGAGATTTGTAACAGCCTTAGCAGCAGTATATAGAAGTTCCATATAAATGGAGAAGAACAAAGAGAGAAAAGAAGAAAGGTTGACAGTTATCTCCTTTGCTCCAAGGCTTCTAAGACTCAAAAGAAAGAAAAAAATCACATGGCTGATGATGGTGCAAAATTCCATGAGGACTCTAAATGTTTCCTGAACATGAGTACCAAACTACCTCTTTTACTATTTCTGTAGTCCGAGAAGAAAAATGAAGCGCAGTTGAATTTCAGTTGAATTGTCATGCCTGAACACATAACACATACGTTACATAATACGTCACATTATCTCAAGATAATTTTAACCTGCATGTTGTGCCCTTATGCCCTTATGATAGAGATACGTCTATGGTTATGGCTGTTTCTCGTCTTTTTTTTTTTTTTTTTTTTCTGAATTTCAAAATAAATAATTATCCCTTCTTCTCATCTTAAAGTATGCACTGTTCTGTAGTATAGTATAAAACTAATAACTAATATGTTTAGAAATTGAAATGAAAGTTTTTCTCAGGAGTATAAAATATTTTGTTTAGTATGCTGATCCCTTAAAAAAGAATCCCAAGTCACTGTAGAAACTCTTTCAAAATTCCTTGAATAATGCTACCAAAAATGTTACTTTTCCAAGGCATGTTATTATTGTCAGCATAATCTTTTTGTTGTTGTTGTTGTTGTTGTTGTTGTTATTTACATAAAGCATTTAAATTAGAATTAATGATGACATTCAAAATGAAGCATCTCTTTTCTTCAGATACAATTGTTCTGGCTTCCAGTGATAGTTTTAAAAGGAAATGCTTAAAACCCAGTTTTTTTGTTTGTTTGTTTGTTTTGTTTGTTTGTTTGTTTTTGTTTGTTTGTTTTTTTTTGTTTGTTTTTAATACACATATAAAGAGACCTCAAGACACACCTTTAGGTCATTCTTTTATAATGAAGATAATTTTCTCACTCACAGAATGAACTGACTTACCAAAATCAACATAATCTGAGTCATAAAGCTGTAAATTATTTTCTTCTAACTCACCAGGGAATTTTATGTTAGAACTTCTAAGAAATAACTGAGTTATTCTATCTTTACAATCTTTTTCCATGTGTGTACATGGGCAGCAGAACATGTATGGATGCCCCATAACTATGCATGTATTCCTTCTGATTTTGTTCAACTGCATTCCCTGCACAGAAGTAAAATAGTTCGTCATGCTCTGAATTATTGTTCAAAATATCAGAATATTATACCGAGTACACTAAGAATCTCTCTAAAACACAATGAAAATAGTAACCTGCAGGTGATTCAAAAATGCAGTTAGAAGAGTAAGGCTACTAATTCCATTTGTTCTCCAAAAGTGGTTACATACTTTTGGACATCCTATTTGATGTCTCTCTGTGTCTGTGAAACACAAATGCAGCTGCAAATCTAACTGTCAAGCTGTATTTCTTATAGGAAGCTTGAAAAAACTGCTCTTTCTCTTGCTTAATTAATTCCATTCTGACCCATGAAGAGGAAAACACAGTTCCATATGTGGACAGATTAAAAAGATTGTAGTTTGTATATTAGACTTGACCAGGAAAAAATGATGAATTTTATTTGTTGGGTCTTTTATTTTGTTTTGTTTTTAAACAAAAGTTATACTCTTGTTAAAATGTAATCAGGTTTTTCTTTCTGGGGTAAGTGACCGAAGTATCTGTCTTTTCATAAACATTTTTTACTTGACCAATACACTGATTGCAAATATTCAATTCCTAGAGTTTCTATAAATAGTAAATAGTAAATAGTAGTAGGAATGAGAATGTATTGTTTAGCAGTTGGAGGGAAAAGCATGCATGCAAACTCATTTCATAAGAGACACGAGAAAATTGGTTGTAAACTGAGCTGTATTCAGGAAAATCTTAAGTCAGTGCTCATCTCTTGTTAGAAAGCCCAGTAGGCACAAAGCTGTAGGAAATGAGGTAACACATTCTCCAACATCAAGTGATGAAAAAGTATTCACTTGTTTAAGGTTGTTCAGGACTGCTGACAGATGTTTTCAGAGCAGACAGGTCAGTCAGAATCAACGTGTTTTGTCCTCTCTTCCTGTGATGTACTTCGAGGAAGCTCTGTGAGGATCTTATTGGCCAGTAATATATAACATATATAGTTAGCACATAACTTATAATTTATAACTTCCAGAGCAAATATTGGCTGTGAATCTTTTTAAATGCTTCAGCTTTTTAATCATTCTCCTATCATGAACTTAATCCTAAGAGTGTCATTGGATAGTTTATCTGATAGATAAGATTGAATCTTTCTCTTAGAGATAGTCTGACTTTCCAATGGAGATGGACAGATATTTAACATGCCATACTACTGACTAGATAGAAGACTTTTCAAAGTGTTCTTGGATTAACTAGCATTCAATGAAGTGTATCAATAGCTTTTAATCTACTCCTCTGAAATATTTTGATTCTGAAATCATTATGGCTTTGGGTCAAAGTAAATACAGCACCTAATTTTACTCCTAGGTGGATAAACACTAAACCACAGCCTATCTGGAAAAGCTTTTGTTGTTATTTTTTTTATATGCAGCTCAGTGTACCTTTGAAGAACACCAATCGATTTCTTTTATTCTAGACCAGAAGAGCTAAAATACTCAATAGATGATTGAATGAGATGGTTTGTAAGGGAAAGTTTGCCAGTAACAGCCTCAAGCAAAATACAAATATTTTAACAGTAGATTACAATAGATTTCCTCTATCTGACTCTCAGATTCTCTAAACTTTGGAGAGTCTTACATGCAAATATAAATCTGAGCCATCTATGTAATTCATATATATAACAATAAAAATCAAGCACTACAAGCATATGTCTTTCCATTACATTCCTGTATTTGATCTTATGAATCTTCTCTTATTCTTACTGGGAACCATAGGATACAGAGCTTGTTATGTCAAATAAGTTTAAATTTTCTTATCTTTTCTTCTGGAGTTTTGTATACACACAAAAGAAAAAAAACAATTCACACATACACAAACAAAAACACAATACTTATCTTTCTTTTCTATTCAGAACAAGTTTTAACAATGGAGGAAAAACAAACCCCAACCTTATCCCTATTTTCACTTCCTTGTGTTTTAACATAGTGGGGAGAAAAAAAAAAAGTAAAAAAAAAAGCTTTGCTAATGTGAAAGAACTCTTCACTTTTTCAGAAAGGATATTTTTCAGACTGTTCTACTTAAGCTTCTTTTTAGTTATTTGCAACTTCACAATCCCATTCACAAACTGTTGCCATGGTAAATAATTATATCACAGATGAATTGTGTGTGCTGCCACTTCATTGCTAGAAGAGAAATTGTACAAAGAGAGGTGAGAGTGAGAGAGTGAGAGAGAGAGAGGGAAAAAATCAAAATCATTTAAAATTACTGGGAAGAGAGTTGAGAAATGATTGCCTCCTCGTTAACATAATTAACTCCATGAATTATAAATTGGTATTAGAACTTCTGACAAAAGGAGTAATTATATTTACTCATGTAAAATTAAACGATATTGAAAAAAAAATTAATGGGATTCACAAGAAGCTCTGTTAATATTATCATAAAATTCAGAGATCCAAATGACTCAGATTCAGAAATGATTTAACCAGTGTAAACTTTAATGTTTCATAGATTTGGATTGAGAGTGAATATGTAACCTCTGTTGTTTATAAACAAACTATGACAAAAAGCACATAACACTTTATTCTTCAGACAAATGTGTACTAATACACAGAGACTACTACATTCTTCCTAAACTGGAACTTCTTATAGGTAACATAGTTTTTGAAGGAAATTTGTGTAAGCATACACAGAATTATATACCTAGATAGTCCTCAGGTGAAGAATAAATCCTGCAGCTGATCCTAGAACTCTTTGAGAAGAACATCACAGGAAAAATGTTAAAGAGAAGCAGCTTAAATTACTGATTTATGTTTGATATTACTACTCTCATATATGCTTCCATTTGAGGCTCATTAACTTCACCAACTTTCTTGCTTAAATTTTGTTGTATAAAACTTAGGGATTATTCTAACATGTTTAACCAGTTGTTTGTTTGTTTTTCTAAAATAGGTGTACTGAGAGAGATAGCTCAGAGCAGCTATTTGGTCAATCCAAAATAGATCTCTAAAATAGATGGGGTCAATTCCATTCCGGAAAAGCAGTCATCGTTTTCCACTAGTTATAAAAGACCCCTTGTTTTTGACCTTTCTTTTTGTTTATGGGTGTTCTTTGTTTTGTTTTTGTTTGGTTTGGTTTCTTTTTGGAAAAATATATATTTTTAGGATGTTTTGACCCTTCTTTTTTTCCTGTATTTTACTTTAAGACTCCTATAAGTTTTTAAAATTTTCCCTCGTGATATCTTAAAATGGCCATACTTTAATACTTTAGTATTACTTTAATGCTTCAGGTTTGCAAGCTGATTTTCTCTGTCTTTCTCTGTCTGTCTCTCTCTCTCTCTTTTGTGCTCTTTACCTTTATTTCTAACCTAGCAAAAAACTCTTGCAATCCTAATTGCACTGTGATGTTTCAATCATGAAGTTTGAACCACAGTTCTAAAAAGTAGAAAAAGGATCTCTGGAGCTAAAAAAGTTCATCTATTGAGTCAACCAATGTGACTAGGCCTTTGCAGGGGGGCACACTGGAAGAAATTGTACAATGTGTGTGTACTAAAGTCATTGCGCAATTTAATTATTAAAGGTGCAGAATATACTCAGTCTCCAAAGCTCTGATTCCACACCAACCACATGCCCATACTCTCTCTAGCTTATGAACAAAGGCAGGCTTTTTCAATCTAAGATGAATTATCAGCTTTCAAATCTTCCCTCCTGATAAATTTCATGGGGAGACTGCATTTAACTTTCAGTTGTATTTTGTACCTTGTAGAGATCCTTCTTTCTCAATTCTGATCAGATACATAGAAAAAAAGTAGTTATTTCACCCCAGGCTTGTCTGTACTTAGTGTTTCTTTCACCCAGGGCATTAATTTCAATTTTCATGTTTCTACACTATTTTTTCCTCTTCTTCCTTTCTATCTCTCAACTTCATATATGCCAAAAGCCTTACCTGCCAACTGTTAGGGAAAAAAAATGTGATTTCTATTGAATAGTGCACTTTGGAATGAAAGAAAACATTGTATAAACGAGGCTGAGGAACTCATTCACCTATGCCTATATTACTGTGAAATCAATTATGCAGGGCTCTTTCGAAAGTTACTGATTGTAGCAAATTGAATGGCCTCCATTTCAGCATAATTTGGAGAGGTTGATGTAATCAGAGACCTTACACCACAGTGAGATACAAGATTCGTGATATTCAGATGGAAAAAAGGCTACAATGGTTAAGCTTATTCTGTACTCTCTGCTTACCGGCTGTAATGCTTTCATAAGTACAAATGAAATTGTTTTGATGAAGGCAGAGAATATTCTAAAGGGCGTGGGGGGGGGGGGGGAGGGGGGGGGGAGAGAGAGAGAAAGAAGATGGGGAAAAAAAAAAAGAAAGGAAACTATGTTAGGTTGTTTGAAATCAAGGTACTGTACTGTTAAGCGAGGCAGCAGCAGAATCTAATCTTGAGTATAATTGGTTGCAAATGAAACACTTTAATATCAAATCTTGAGTTGTGCCCTGGAGCTGCAGTTCAGGTTTGCATGAGGTACATGTAAGTGGAAGTAAATTGTGTCTTTTTTTTTTTTTTTTTTCCCCTTTGCAAATGTATTTTTTATTTTAGCCTGCTGGAAATTTGTGGAGTAAAATAATTGATCTTCAGTTTATACAAAAAGGTCTGATAAGTTTCATCATCCTACAAATAATAAGAAAAATAATAATAATTAAAAAAAACCCAAACACTGAAAAACAACAAATGTAAGCAAACACAACTGGAATATACCTTTTAATGTCAGCCTTTGGCTTAGTGTTCAGTGGTGTGGAGGATTTTATTAAATTTATGGTGATAAGATATAATGATATTTTATTTGTGCTGACAATCTTTTGTATAAGTGTCAAATGAAACAAACAAGAAACTGCAAAAAGTGAAGCTGCATGGAGAATAACAGAACAAATAATAACGTTTTGACTTCATGTTCTGAACCCAATCTGGAGATGAATTTTATCATGTAGAGTGGCTTCGCATTTTTTGAAAGAGAATTACAGTAATTGGATCTTCTAGAAACATTTATGGGAAGGAATAATAACAATACTACTACTACTAATAACAACAACAACAATAATAATATATTTCTTGGATAAAATTCAAGAGTGAACAGCTCAAATTACTTTCTACCATATTCAAGTCACTTAGGCCAGAATTTTCTGTTCCTCTTGTCACTTCAGAGGATGTCATCTCTGTTCCTTTTTTCCCAGCTTGTGAATTGCAAGAGATAACACTTCTTCCATATGAGGTATTTACACTTTAAGATTTTTGGAGATAGGAATTAGACTGTACAATTTCCATGCAAAGTACCAAGCACATAGTGTCTTGTTCTTCAGTTTATCTACAGTACTGATAAATAAAACTCTCATTTCTAGATTTTCCCACTCATAGTTTTAAACAGCATTTTCAGAATTAGAATAACTTGAGTACAGAAGCAGAAATTTTCAGAGACACTCTTCCAGTTACTTTAAGACACTTTTTAGTTTACAAAAAGACATATGAATGAATAAATTCTTCATTTTTAAAGAAAGATAAACATATATATTTAGTTATCAACATTAAAAAAAAAAAAGTTTAACTTTTTTCTAAATTATCTAAAACTGGAAACCTGAATCTTACACATTATGTTCCTTTAGAATTTCTTGGTTCATGTAAACTTCTGGTTTTAAAAGCCACTTCTCATTCCCAAAGCTAAAGATTTTGTCTGATATGAGGTTGCTATCAAACTTCTTTCTAATAATTAAGTTTAGAAACTCATGAATGGTAGAAACTCAAAATTGTGAGCTTTGATATAGAAAAATTCACAAGGTAGGTTCCAAATGGCTAAAAGTTCATATATTTCCTTTAAAAGTCTTAATTCAGTTACATTTACTCTAAGCAACAACAGAACTCCCTATTTTGCTTTTATTTCCAATTTTTGCAGTCTATGGAAAAGGAAAATTTGACCTCTTGCTGGGCATTTCTTTACTCTTTCTTAATACTCTTTGTATTAAAAAATGTAGTAATTTAGTCTGTACTTAAGCCTGGTTATTGCTTTACTTCATAAGCAAAAATGAATAGATAAATAAATAAATAGATACATAAATAAATAATATAAAGAATACACCTTGACAATACGTTTCATTTAAAATATAAAAAGGAAAACAAAGCATTGAAAAACTATTGAATATAGACTGAAACTATATGGAACTAATCAGTATCAGACTCATACGGAATTTCATATAGAGGACGTACAGCATTCTCTATTCTCTTTGTCTGTTGGAATTGAAAGACTAAATGTGTGTTGTATTTCCAGACCTTTTACACTTATGGTTTTAAATTGTACACATCCTACTACCAACAGGTGATTTCTGGAAACTTTTGCAATGCTATAGATAAAATTCCTTAAAATTCCTGTGTTACCATATGCTAACTGGTAGCTTACTGCAGCAATGGCATATCACTATCATTATAGGAAAGAGATTAAATGTAATATGAACTTAATTTGAATGTAGAATATCCAGAGAAGCACTGAAATAAGATGAAATTCATTGGCTTTGAAATTGTCTTATCCCATTTGAAATCTAAAGTATTTTTAAATTCAAGAGAATACACAGATTTCTCAAATTATATTCTTCCTACTTTTCTCTTCCTCAGCTGCTGGTCATTTATGTCTATGGCTGTAATGTTGCCTCCCAAGTTACATTACTTTCCAAACAACTCAAAGTTTCAATTTTCTTCATTTTCTCTTCTCTTTTTTTTTTTTTTTTTTGTTAGGTACAAACATGCTGCTGCTACTGCTGCTAATCCTGCTAATCTGCTTCTATATTTCAATTACAGCTAGTTTTCCAACTTAACAACTCATATTGCATTTGAGAGAAAGAGGAGAGGAAAAAGGAAAACACTGCAGCTTAGCTAACAACTGTGTACAATAAGTACAAATGAATGATAGTTGGACAATTATTCATCCATAATATAGAATTCCTATTTTCTTTAGACCATAATTCTGGAATACTTCACATAGGTGATCAATGGGGAAAAAACAGCTAACGGCTGCCTGTATTGTGAGATTTCTTTGAAAATATTTATCATATTCTTGAATTGCAGTATGGTGTTAAAGTGAAAGAAAATGGAGGCAGAGGGGAGAAAAAGACACAAAAACTACTGACATATTTAAAATTTTGCAAGAGAGGAGATAAATGTAAAATAAAAGGGGGGAAAAGAATTATAAAGGAAAAAAATATATATATTTCTATTGAAAATAAATATCTCCCAAACTCATAAACACTGAGAGAGTAGGTCATAAATGTAGGAGATGTTTATTACCCTGTGCAGTCTCTCTACTTTGCTGTAATCACATAGGCATTGACAAATCGAATTTCAATTTAAATTATATTTTATTTCATGATTATTCCATGGAGAGGAGAGGAGAGGAGAGGAAAGGAGAGGAGAGGAGAGGAGAGGAGAGGAGAGGAGAGGAGAGGAGAGGAGAGGAGAGGAGAGGAGAGGAGAGGAGAGGAGATTGCTTTGGCTCCTGGAAAAGAAGACATGCATTGTAAAGGTGTGACAAAAGATATCTTGAAACAAATATGAATGCTTTCCTGGAAACTTGATATTTTCATCACATACCTGCTAAGCTAATACAGGTACTGCTTACAGTTAACCTCTACAATATATTTTGAAGCAATTACCTTGCTCTGAGTCATTTGTGTCATAATGCTCTCCATAGGTGCCCATAAAATGAAACTGTAAGCCTCTTTTATTAGGGACATTACATCTTAATTGCAAATATTAAAGGCTATTGCTCTCCTACTGTTTTGTTGTTTTTTCTTTCTTATTTTCTTTTCCTTCCTTCCTTCCTTCCTTCCTTCCTTCCTTCCTTCCTTCCTTCCTTCCTTCCTTCCTTCCTTCCTTCCTTCCTTCCTTCCTTCCTTCCTTCCTTCCTTCCTTCCTTCCTTCCTTCCTTCCTCTCATTTCCACTGAAAAGAGCCTATAAAATTATACATATATAAAATAATTGTTTAACACTTCACTAAGTTATCTCCCAATAAATTGCTGAAATTACAACTCATGTCAAACCTGCTACTTGTTACTTGAAGCTTCCCTGTGGATTAGCTTCAAGCAACACTCATTTCAGAAAGGTATTAGCATGACTCTATTTACAAGGGCACTTTGTTGACCTTTTGAAAAATGTCTTCTCTTTTTAATTAAAATATTAAAGTGACTGCAAAGTGATACACAGGAAGACACCTTTGGGAACCCCACCTTCCTTACTAAAGGAAAAAAGTTATCAGAAAAATATATTGTCTAAGTGTATATAAGTAAAGGTCTGAAATTTAAGTTTGAAACAAAAAGGCTGTTAAAAATGGATGAAATTGAAGACCAGTTTGGGGAAGAAAATCTTTTGTGATTTCATATATGCAATGCGGAAAAACAATGCGCTGTTCTTCTGTAGACCTACTCTGTGGTGTACTGTAAAGCCACTAAGGTAATCATGAAGATTAACTTCCTGCTATTAACTGAAGTTCACAAGCTGCTTACTGTAACATTATTCCATGTTTTAAAATGTAATCTAAAGGAATTATTTATTTTCACGTAAATAGAAAGTGAAATTTATCATCAAACAGGTAAGGCTCTTTTGATTTTGATATTTTCATGGGAAGATGATGATCAACACCTCCAAAACCCAGATATTTGAACAGGAGATAAAATTATGTTAAAGTTACTTTACCAAATAATGAAGTTATCTTTTTGGAATGAGCAGAAATAGTATAACTTTGAATCAAAAGGAAATTGTCATAATTAGGGTAGATTTACAGTGGAGAAATTCACAGTCTCCTGAGTCCCTCTGTCAGCTCAGATGTTTTTTTAGTAAAATATTTTACACTGGCAGTTGTATATCATTTTACTCATTTACTATATTCATTTTATTCATTCAATTTTACACATTTTGTCAAAAGATTCTGTTAACTTGCTCTACTCTGGTGATTTATTAGAAATTAATTGGTCAGAACTCACAATGATGGTATACACACAATCACTGGAAATAATTAAAGTCAGCAATAAAAGGTGTTACAGGGGGTTAATACTGTGTGCTGTTAAAATGGTTGCTTCATTAAACTGCAAATCCAACACCTTAAAAAAGGTTTTGGATGCTTTTTAATGCTAACATTTACAGAAACATCTCAGTTTCAAACTCAAATGAAAATCAAGCCTTTATGCCTTATATATGTATCCATATAAAGGTGCAAAATGGGACTGCTGCTGCGGGGAAAGCTGGCATCATATAATCAAAATAGTGGCAAATCAATGAGCAGAGAGATTGATCATCCATTTAGTCAGCTTTCAAGTATATAGAAAACTTTAATATTCACATGACAGTTCCTCCCACCATTCAAGATGAAAGAAACAGAGATTCAATATATCCAAATACAATCTAGTAAGTATGCTTTTCAAATATTTGATTGAAAAATGGTCACAGAAAAGAGTGGTGGCAAGAGGTTTACATGTAGCAATGTGTAAGGTGAATATTTTCAGGTTTTCACCCTAAAAAAACCTTTTGAGCTCAATTAAACATCATCAGATATTAATTTGTTTTTTCTGTAAGGAAAGGGTTCAAGGAAAAGAGTAAAGCTAGAGTCGCAATGACAATGGTACGGGCTTGTGAAGGACATAATTCAGAAGCCAGCTCTAGACATAGTTAGTCACATATGCATTGTTTCAGTATAGGGAATAAAAATAAAGAAGTTACATTAATCAGAATGATTACCAGTCAGTGATGTAATAATAGTGGTCTAGCTGTTCTTAGTTAGAACATCTCCTGTCCAGGAAAATATCCAGGTAGTCACCATTTTCACACTGATCATATCATGAAAAATGAAGGTAATGATTCAGGTTTGGCATCCATAGCTTTTCCCTGAACTGATTAACTAATAAGTGGACACTAAATCTTGATGTACTTAACACATTGGATTTGTCAGGCATGCATAATCTTCTCCAGAAAACTTTCCTTATCATTCAGTGCACCAGTTTACTTTTTCCATTTGATTAACACTTTGATAACATAAAAATCCTGAGTATGCTAACAATTATTTTGGATATCATGTATCTGAAATAATTAAATAGTATTTCCTTTCAGCAACAGAGAGTGCCTTTAAAAAGGGGCACACTGTGTAACAGCCTGGATCAAGAATTATTTTATTTTTCCATTAAAAATTCGAATGAAAACACTGAAAATTTTCCAGTGCAAAATCTTAGTAACCAATCAACAGTACAACCCAGTCAATAGTACAACCACCAGCATAGGAGTGACTATTAAGACAGCAATTTATGTCGAGGAGGCAAAGCAGTGTAGAAACAGGAATATTTTCAAGGAAATGCATGAAAATTTTTAGGCGTAGTAGATATCGATAAAAGATTTTTTTTAAACTGCAGGAATTTCTCCCACTGACTATGTTTAAGGACGTACTAGACAAGCATCTCCAGGAATAACTGTCATTTATTGCAAGACGTAATGTGGGAAGGCTTTCAGATTTATTTATTATGATTTCTGAAATAGTATTCTCTACTAAATTCAACCCAAGAAATATATAATCAGATTGTCATTTCTTCCCTCAAACATCTAAAGTAATATACCTGTGTAGAGTAGCTCACCTCTTAGACATCCTAAGTGTTTTTACAGGTCTCATCAGAATGTGAATATTCCTATACTTTCCTTTCTTCTTTTACATCTTTATCTGTGGAAGAGATCCTGGCAACACAAAACTGAACAAGTCTGTACCATTCCACTGATGCATTAAAGATCTTCAGATGGCTCAGAGCAATTTTGCCAAAAGTTTGGATGAATAACAGACCTTTACATTGTTACTGCTGGGGAACGTTTAAAAAAAAGGTGATGTAATTAAGAAATATTCATACAAATTACAAGAAATTTGTGAATTGTGGTTTTGAGATAAATGGCAAAGCATTAACACATTTTTCGTAGCAGAATGTCCTTGTATCCCTAGTACACTCAGGTCATAACCATGCAGCATATGCTAGTACTGATCTGTGATTCACCTGAAGTGAGTAAAGCAAATAGTGTGTTAAAACTGACAAAGTATCTACAAACTGTTTCCATAATGTACAACACAAAATTATAACAGTTGTTTTTATCATTTTGTCTGGATTATGTTATCTATATCTGTTACTGAAGGATTCTTTGACATGACATATCCAATAAAAATAACTTCAGGCTTCAGAAAAACATTTTTATTTTTCCATAGATATTTTCAAGGACTGGTGTTTTTCTGTTGTTCAAAGTCCTTTATGAAATCAAAAGACAAAACCTCAGAAATAGCCCTGAAAACTTACTGACATTACCACAGCTACCATAAGTCTAGTAAGACCAAACAGTTTGTGTCAGTCAAATATTCTAAACTCCTTCCTATCAGTACAAATATTTTTTAAACCTTATTTTCTTTTATTTAATTTATTTAAAAATGTTTGTGCTTAAGAGAAACAAGCAGTCTTCTTGTAAAATGTTGGTTTTCAAAATGACCTCTGAAGAAAAGTAAGCATATTGCATATGAATGAGGAAACAGAAGGAAATAGCCATAAAACCAAACAAGTTGCACCAAAGTAAGCAATGCTTAGACTAGACTTGAGACTAAAATCCTCCAGGGATGACCAGTAGCTTGAATTTTTATTTTTAAATTGGTGCTAAACTAGTATTACAGAGAAGCATTACAAGACATTCTGTAGTTTGAATGGTTGTTTTCTCCAAGAAATGCTGGTGTTTGTGTTACCTGTGAAGTCACATGGCAATGGCTGGAGAACGTCATGTACAGTGCAAAGCCCAAATGGAATGACTTTTTTCCTTCATCCTAACTTGTTAACATCCTGTGATTATTTAAAAGAATGTACATTATTCCATCTAATGTTACCGTTGTTTTGCTTCACTGTGAGAGTAGCTGTATCTTCCATTAAACAAAACAAAACAGCAACAGTTTCTATTCCGTAAGATCACAGTTTGCAAGAGATTTTGCATCCAGCATTCTTAGGCAGCTGTTGTGGTTTAACCCTCAAAGCAGCTAACAACCACAAAGCTATTCCCTCACTCACCACTTTCAAGAGGAATGGAGGAGAGAATAGAAAAAAAAGGTATAATTCATATGTTGAGAGAAGAAAAAAAAAAAAAAAAAAAAAAAAACAACAACTATTTACTAAGGCAGAAAATGAGGATATAAATAACTATAATTATATTATATGAATATATATGTGTACATGCAAAACAAGTAATGCACAATGCAATTCTTCACCACCTGCCAGCTGACACTTTGTAGTGTCCAAGCAGCAGCCAACTCCCTTCAGTTTTATAATTTTTTTACATGATGTCATATGCTATGAAATATCCCTTTGGATATTGGTTCAGCCGTTCTGTTCCTCTCCCCTCCCAGCTCCTTGTGTCCCTCTGTCCCATCCCGTTGCAGACAGGGCAGTACAAGAAGCTGAAAAATTGAAATATTTTCATTGGCTCTATATGGCTCTGCTCAGCAACAACTAAAACATTAGTTTTATCAACATGGTATTACTCACAAAGCCAAAAACATCACACAAACACTATGAAGAAAATCATTACTATCCAGCTGAAACGAGGACAGCAAGTATCATTTCTACAGCTTGCTATGGTAAACATAGGAAACATTCCATGTTACTGGAAGATATCACAGGGGAGTCCAGAAGATGTTGTTTTCCCAATTACTCTGTGCTGTTTATCTCTGAGATCATGTCTTGTCAATCTCTACTGGGGATAGATAGACCATAAAACTTTTAGGAAACTATTAGCATGGAAATAATCACACAGCTCTAATAATTACTACTTTTCAGAATTTCTGCCTGTGTGGCACTTCAGAATAAACTGTGTGAAGCAGGTGCCTTGCAGATGAATGGAAAAAGCAAAATTTCCCTAGGCAGATGTTTCTCACAGCATTTGATGATTCTGTGATTTCTCCTCCCTGACAATTGGTACTGATAGTTACTTAACTGTATAAACCTCCAATTTCAAAACTATTTGTACTGGCAGGATGCCCCATCTCTTTACCAATTATTATGAATTCGTCTATGGGTTTATGAGTTCATGTCAGACTGATTGTCACTGGTCTGGCAGCTGAAAAATTCTGAAGAGCTTTGAAGAAATATCTTCTCAGATCAGTCTGATAGACACAGCACAGATGGCTACGGCACTTTATTTATTTATTTATTCCCCTTCAAAGTATGAATTAGCTTTTTGCTATAATCAAGTAACCTCTGTGTTTGTACTTAGATTACTGCATACTTTGGGGCACATCTAACAATTGTTCACAGGGCAGTAATTGTGCTTCATAGCTTCAACTTGCATCTTATTGGTCAAACAGACATAATTTCCACAAGGTTAATTGGTGAGACTCTGTAAGATTTATCAACAACAACAAAAGATGATTATAAATAGCTTTGAATGTAAAGAAAATTTAATCTTCAGAACAGAGGAATGAGGATGTAAATCATGAGACTTTTTTTTTTTTTTTTTTCAGAAATTCATCTTTCACAGCACCTATTGTGTGCAGTCAGTGGCAATAAGACTTTGCCTACGAGCAAGGCATTCATTAGCTCCCCACCTTCAAATGGGATGGAGGAGAGAATTGAAAAAAAAAGGTACAGCTCTTAAGTTGAGAGAAGAACTACTTACTTAGACAGGAAAAGAGGAAGAGATTATAAATAGCGGTAATTATATGTATACATATAACAAAATAAGCAATATACAAAGCAACTGTTCATCACTAGCCAGCTGATGCCCAGCCAATCTCCAAACAGAGACTGTGCAGCAAGTTCAAGGTGCTCAACCAGCATCATGGATTATTAATGGAATTTTTCTTCCAGACACATCTGGGACATATTGGCTGTATGGCAGGCACATGTGAAATCTGAAAATCTAATAAGTGTACAACCAATCAAGAGCTTCCAGAAGAGATCCTATTCATAGTGTATGTGCTGTGTAGCTGATAAAAGGAGTATCAAAAAGACTGGCTAATGAAGAAAGTCTTTAGACTTACAGCACCTATGCAAATGTTTGTGTGCTGGAAACAGGTGCTTTCAGTGTACATCTGTGTTATGTAAGTTTTATAAAATCACAAGTGATGTTTTGACCAGCATTTCAAGTACCCAATAGCCTGTTCCAAGCAATTACTTAATCAAAGTATATTATTTTGTTTGTTTATTCCTCTGTTTCCTTTCTCTTCTTTGGAAATATGTATGTGAAACTCAGAGAAATAGTAGCCCTACTTCACAGAAATTTGGCACACAAGACTGAATTCACCATTGCTATAAGTATCTTGTATGACCTTGTCTTAGTCAATTTTTGTCTTTGTCCCTAAGCTTCAATCTGTAAAATGGAGATAAATGCATTTCCATACCTCATGGGGGCCTGCTAAAATTCATTCATTACCAAGAAGTACATTTTATCTCCCATTTACACCTTCTTTTTTTTTTCTTTGCTGTTCTTGCTAGAAATCTGATTGTTCAACCAGTCCCAATATAAACACTCTTATTTCTGAGTGGATGCCAGGATCTACCTATTAAATATCTGATAACCACCTATTGCATATTTTTCTTCTCTGAAACCTCCACTTCTTTATATATAGAATTTTGGACTGAGCAGACAGCTTTTTGACCCAGTCTGTTTCTGTATTGCTCAATTTGTGCCATGTAGTTCAGGGAATAGTATCAGTGCTTAAGATCAACTTCCCCTAAGCCATCAAAATACAGTCATTATTAATGGAAGAACTGGTGATGATTAAATTGGAGAGATATAGACTGGATTACTTATGAAGGTCATCTAGTCTTACATTTTCAGATCACGAAAGAGAAGGGAAACAACCTCTGGACCAATATCCAATTGCATAAAAACTTATGATGTAAACTCTTCAGATAAATGCTGCTCTACTACACTATTCTAGATCGTCAATTCTATCCTGAATCTACTAAATGTAATCAAACATTATACTTATTTATACATAGGTATATATAAACACACAAAGATGTACTAGAGAAACATTACAAAGTGTTTATGAGTTGTTTGGTAAAACTAAACTGAAAATATTGAGATAATAAGCTGTCTTCTCATAATGGTTTTACCTTTACTTTTTTTCCCCTGAGCAAACTTTTTTCTTTCCCCTAGATTGAAATAGATTTCATAGTTGTTATATGAAGAAAAGGAATTTGGCTGTTATTTCCAGCTTTGTTAATGTTGACTGCATTATGAATGAATGAAGAAACAACAGCAAAAAAACCACATGCATATTTGTATTGTAAGTTATGATGGTTTCCACTTTAAAGTTTAAGATCAACCAGTCATCAGTTCCAATCCTTCTGCTCAGGAAGAGATACTGTGTGCAGGTTGCCCAGGGCTATCTTAGGTGGTTTTTGAAGATTTCCAAAGAAAGAGACTCTATTATCTTTCTGGGCAGTGAAGTCTATCAAGCACGCACACACACATACATATCTATATATGGTATAAAAATATAACTTTTATAAAAATATAAAAATTATAAAAATAATGAGCCAAAAAGCATTTGTATCTCTCCGGTCTGGTAGCTAGGAAAAGAATTTTAGATGCCTTTAGTTAAGTGATCCACTTTATCTTCCACTATGAGGTCATAAAGATATATGAAAGGCAAGAAACACGATAAAGTAACTTTTGCCAGCAGTAGTTGGGATCATTTTTACTACTGAGCTGTTAGGTAAAAAGCTGAAACAATATAACTTACATGCTAAAAAGAAGTATTGGGCTCTTAATTAAAGAATTACAGCAACACACTCTACCAGTGTTATTATACAAGCAACATTTATTATTAGGATCATTTGAAGGCCTTGATAAACTTCATCTAACATTCTGACACCCAGTTAAAGAACCCAGGTTGGAAAATTAGTGGTCTTAGTCTCTATAACCATATGCAAGGAAATATGCAGTCCACTAGGGAACTGAAAACCCTCAGACACCACCTACTCTTTTAGTTTTCTGAAAAAGTCACACAGGCGTTCAGAATTTCTGTTGAGATATATGAATATGTTAAGATGAAGTGAGGAGACTGGACTTAGAGCTTCAGCTGTCACAGTACCACTCTCTGATTCCAGGAGACTTAAAGTCTGAAGCATCAACTATGCGTGTTCTGAAATGCCTCACTGGCCAGCAGTTTGTCATTGTTTTAATAAAGTCATAGGGCTTTATCAGAATTTTTTTATTTCTTTTTTTTTTTTTTTTTCCAATCACACTTATTGTGTGAATTCCCAGTCGTAGGAATATCACATTTCCACTGTGGGTATGCCTAAAAAATTCAGTATTGAAATCACAAACCTCTGTGTGTGCAAACTTGAAGTTCACTTTCCAAGGTCAAAACTTCTCCTCACTCTGTGAAGTTACAAGGCAACTATTCAAATATTCAGGCAGGCATCTGTTTCAAGTCTCATCTCCAGCATACTCCAGACAGAGAGCAACCCTGAGTTGACTTGACTTTCATGAGACAACTCTTGCCTCCAACTCTGTCTTTGATATGCCATGGGCTTCTTCACATTGTAAGCTGGCCTTCAGCTTCAAAGCCTGGCTCCACGTGAGAAATCACTTTTTTATGTAAGTCAGAGAAGTGAAACTACAAGTCAGATGCTGATTAAACCATCTGTTCTGGGGCAGGTGCTTTCAAACCATATGGGGCAGAAACATCTGATTGCTATTTGCAAAGCTCAATAGCAGTGCTGTTTACTACGTTGTACGATCCAACGTACTTGTCACCTGAGCAAGCCCTAGCATAATCTTAAAGACTTGCACCATCTTTACATTAAATGCAAAACACAGGCAGAAAAGTGAGAGTAGAAGTTGCCAAAGCTCAGAACATTGGGCTAATCTTTTCATGACCTTTTCTAAGCAAGCATAACTCCCAGCTGTGCCTCTGAAGGGAACGCAACTAGAACAGGGAAATAGTAAGCTCCTTGACTACATAAGTAATATAGTTACTTAGGTATTTTTTTAATTGACTTAAGTCAGTTAACTAAGCTGTTAGTTAATTTGTTATTGTACTTGGAAATTGAAATTGATGCAACTTAACCATTATTAATATCTACAACAGCATATCAGAAGGAACTATTGCTTGCATAACTACATTAAAAAGATGCAGCAAACCAGTCTTTTCCACAATGAATGAGGGACTCCAGTGAAATGATAAAACCTGACAGACATAATCACAAATAAGTAGGACATTCTTGATATTAAAACAGAATACTCCATTCTGCCTCTCCAAAATAAATACATACATACATACATATATATATTTAAAGAAAAATTGCATGTTTTCATCTGAAAGCAAACAAACAAACAAAGCAATCCTATGTTTTATCACCTTTTATTTACGATCTTATATATATATAAGATCGTAAAAAACTAACAAACAAACAAATATATATATATATTTGTTTGTTAGTTGTTATTTTTATTCAAAAACTCATCTTCATCACCATAAAAGGGATGGTCATGATTGTTATAGTTGGAGAGCAATTATACAAACAGATAAAAAGGAATAAAAGAATAATCTGGAAGAATATTAAGCAAATCTTACTATGTCTTTATTTTCTTTTCTGAGAAAGCAAACAAACAAAAAATATATCTCTTATTCTATTAATAAACCTTATCTAAATGTTGTAACATTTAATATGTAAATTTTTCATTTACACTGGTATTTCAAATGGAAGAGGCAGAAATCAAACAGTTATGATGTCTCTGAGAAGTGTCATGAGTTTTGGGATACCAGTTGGTCTAAAATCTAACAAAGACCAATTCAGCTGGTTTTGTCCATCCTAAGTAGTTTTTCTCCTCTATTACCTTATCAGATTTTTAACTCTCTAGTCTACCACAAATTAGGTACATAGAGGGATGCTTATATGTGTTGGGTCAAAGAGGAGAAAACAGAAAAGTATGTTGTTTATTGCATAGTATAATGTTCCCAGCTAGCCAACTGTTCTATCATTTTCCATTCAATGAGCACTTGAGTGTTAGCAGATTGCCTCCAGGTTGAGTGCACAAAATGCTATAGATGTTTTTTTGTGGCTCACTGAAGGGAATGTAACTGATACTGACAGTATCTGGAGCTGAGATGATATTAATAGAATGAGACGGAAACAGAGTTAGAGCATGGAAAAAGAGTATGTCTTGAGTACTGGTTCCAGATTCTTTTTCTCTTTTTCTTTCAGGAACTATCCATGTTCCACCTCAGTGGTGTCTGCACTACAGCAATGAATTTATCCCCTGCTCCAGTAAATTACATTCTGCTTGCAGATATATCTGCAGTATTTTCAGGGTTAGAAAAGGAATTTGACTCTGAGAAGTGTGTTTTATTCTCACTTGGTAAATGTCTTCAGAAACATCTAGAGTGAAGGACATATGTCAACATGAGGCATTTGAGTATCACAGCGTAATCATAAATCTATTTATCAAGAATCTTGTAGGAATATCTGTACAAATAAACTGAACTAGTTTTGTGTCATGAAATATGTCTGACACAGGAACATGATCAGCTATGGTGCTATTTATTTAGACCAGCCTGTGGTACATGTTTTGACCTAAACCAACATGAAATTTTTTGAATCAAATTTCAGGCACAGATCAAGAGTTAGCTCAATCCAGAGACAATTTCATAGTATTCACATAAAATTGCTTTGTTGCAGATAAGAAACAGTACGCATAAGATCCTGACAAATTTTCTTACATCTTCTAGATGAGACTCTCACTATAAAATCCTACAGAAACTTCAAATGATTCATCAGGATACCAAATGGATGTGAAAGTAGCAAAGTTAGCTCTGGAGTTACAGAAACTCATGAGGGTGCCACAGATTAAACACCTGGATGCATAAAGTAAAATAACTATAGTGCTTTCACAAAGATAAAAATCAGGTTCAACTCTGTTGTAGTTTAACCTGGCAGAAAGACAAAGACCACACAGTCATTTGGTTATCCACCCCTGCAATAGGCGGCAGAGAAAACTGAATAGTGCAAGAACCTGTGTGTTGAGATAAAGACAATTTAGGAAGAGAAAAGAAAAAGATAAAAAAAAGAGAGAAAGTTAAAAAAAAAAAAAAGTAATAACTGAAAAGCATAATTTGTGCAGCACAGTCCCACACACTCTTGCATGCTAATCCCAAGAGATTCATTTATTTTTTGAAAAGGTGATGACTGATAATACTAGACTGTGGGTGATGTTGATTGTTTGCAAGGATTTAAGTTTATTCTGGGTGACTGAAAACACTGAATCAAAAGGCTTGTGCTGGCAAAAGAAAAGAAAATAAAAAATAAATAGAAGGGTAAAAAGGATGACCTCAGGAGCTACCAACCTGTCAGTCTCACTTCTGTGCCCAGAAAGACCATGGAGTAGATCCTCCTAAAAGCTATGCTAAGGCATATGGAAGACAAGAAGATTATATGGGAGAATCAGTATGGCTTCACCAAGGGCAAATCCTGCTTAACCAACCTAGTGGGCTTGTATGATGGTATCACTGCATCAATGGACAAGGAAGAGCTGCTGTTGTTATCTGTCTTGTCATCAATAAGGTCTTTCACATGGTACCCCACAATATCTTTCTCTCCAAATTGGAATGATATGGATTTGAAGGCTGATCTGTTCAGCAGATGAAGAACTAGCAGCAGAATCAAGTCCAGAGAGTGGTGGTCAATGACTCAGTGTCTGCATGGAGATAATTGATGAGTGGTGTTGCCAGGGGTCAGTGCTGGCGCCAATACACTTTCCTATTTTCATCAGTGACATTGACAATGGTGTTGAGTGCACCCTCAGCAAGTTTGCTAATGACACCAAGCCAACCAGGCTTGAGCAATGGGACTATGTGAACCTTATGACATTCAACAAATCCAAATGCAAGGTCTTTCACCTGGGTCAAGGCAACTTCCAGTACCAATGCATGCTGGAGGACAAAAGGAAAGAACACTGCCCTGACAGAAAAGACATGAGGGTACTGATAGATGGGAAGCTGGACATGAGCCAAGAATTTGTCCTTGCAGCCCAGAAAACCAACCATATCCTGTGCTACATCAAAAGAAATGTGGCCAGGGAGGTGATCCTGTCCCCTTTACTCTGTGCTAGTGAGATCTCACCTGAAGTATGGTGTCTAGATGTGGAGTCCTCGTTACAGGCAAGACAAGGACTTTTTGGAGTGCATCCAGAGGAGGGCCACAAAAATGGCCTGAGTGATAGAACATCTGTCCTATGAGAACAGGCTGAGAGAGCTGGGTCTGTTCAGCCTCGAGAAGGTTCTGAGGTGATCTAATAGTGGCTTTTCAGTACATAAAGGGGAGCTACAGGAGGGAGGCAGACAGACTCTTTAGCAGTGTATGTTGCAATAGAACAAGAGGTAATGCTTTCAAGTGTAGAAAGGGTGGATTAAGTTAGATATAAGGAAAAGGTCTTTTACAGCCAGGGTGCTGAAGTACTGGGACAGGCTACCCAGAGAGGGGATGGAAGCCCTGTCCCTGGAGACTATTAGGGTGAGGCTGGATCAGGCCCACAAAAATCTGATCAGGCTGTGATGTCCCTGATTGTTGAAGGGAAATTGGACTAGACATATTAAAGGCCCCTTCCTACTCTGAGGATTCTATGATTCTGTGATAACTGCAAAGTGTATGTAGAGCTCAGTTAGAAAGATTAATTAGAATCAAGAACACAAAACTTGAAACATTTCATAAAGGATAAGTATACACAGCATTCAAGCACTTCAAATTCCATTTTATGCTTTTAAATTCATTATTACTTTTCATATAAAAATGAAAAAAAAATAATTTAAAAAATAATTCAGCATGGTATATTTTGATTTTACTTATATAGTTAAGTTTACCATAAATATTAAATATTTTATTTCAAGGGATTGATGAGTTGTATGTGCATGTGTAAATTTATTTTGTAGACTTCTTTTTGTTTACTTCATATTTTCATAAAACGAAATATTGAAATAAAGGAATTTAACATATTTACTTGTTAAAGAAAAAGGTGAAAAGAAGACAATCATTTTCTGTCTTGAAAATATCATGTTAAGTATTCTGAACTATAATGGGCTGTCAATTTTCAGGCAGAAATGTTTTCTCACTTTTAAGGACACATCATTTATAATAATATTTTTAAAAGATGTTTTGAAATAGGCAGAATGGAAAAGTTAGACTGAGAAAAGCTGAGAGTGAAAAGTAGTGTTAAAAAGTGAAAATGCAAGCAGATTGCAACTACTTTTTGCTTTACTTAATTTCAAGTGAAACTGATTTATGATCAACTCAACATCTTCATACGTGTTTTGTTTCAGCCACACATTCTTTAGCTTTATTACAGACATATGTTAAAATTGATTGTCTGCAAAATATGACATCATTTCACATACATTTAATACTTTTATATTCAAAACTTAACATTTGTTCTTATCTTTTCTAAGGACTTTCCAGCAATGCAACAAAATGTGTGTGTGACGGACTAGAAGGGAAAGGAACAGAACCACCTTCTTCAATTTTCTAGAAAAGTAGAATAACTTGTGAAAAGAATTTTAAAATGAGGAAATTTGGAAAATATTCTGGCCTTCTAACTAGCTGCAAGTTAAAAAGTAACTTGAAGAGACCTGAGGAATGTGGAATAATTACACAAAAGAAGCATTCTTTCTGTTTTCTGTGCAAGAGCAACAGACTCTTTTACTAATCAAAGAACATAGAAAACTCAGTTTGAGTACTATTATGCCAAAGCAGAAGAGCAAATTCAATCTTTCAGCTGGGGGGAAAAAAAAAAGAAAAAGATTTTACTTCCATTTTAAATGCAAATTCCCAGACATCTTTGTATAGTATCTCTAGTCACTCCTTACAATGAACGGATTCTTCACCACTGAAATCTTGAAATCTTTATCAAAACTAAGTGCCTTTCACCAAAGTGTTTCCTAGTCTAGTATTAGGTTTAAGAATTTGATGTAAGGATGTAAAAGCCTACGCTATGACTCACACAGATCAGATTATTTGTCCACAATTTCCCTCTGTGGTTGTAAAACCAATTAATTTCATAGTCATAATGATGAAAAAGGTTTTACCTTGCTCCAAAAAGAAAGCTTTCTATTGCATCATGTTGGCCCACAACACCAGAGGCAGATGTTGGTGGTATGGCAGTAGAGTTTGCAACTTCCCACCACTATTCCATAATATTTTATTGCTGTGTGACAGATTGCAGCAGAGGGGCAATCTGACAAAAAGGTGGCTGACATGGAAGTGTGTATGGAGCAAAGGTTTATCATTGAATTCTGCCAAGCATAAAAAATTGTTCCATTGACATTCACTGACACTTGCTGAATGTTTATGGAGACCAAGCAGTGGATATGAACACAGTGGGTGGTACATTTCAGCTGTAGCAAGGATGGGTCACTTCCATTGATGCAAACTTCTATAAGCACAGTTTTCAGGCTCTTGTTCATCTCTTGCAAAAATGCATAGCTAATGGTGGCTGTTGAATAACAGTGTTTTGTAGTTGAAAGCTTGCTCCGTCTGTATTGTGGTGCTTTTTGCATCTGTTTTAATCTCTACGGAAATAAATAGAAAGGATTACTTTCAGAGCAACCTACATAGATGGATGCAAAAAGAGACAAAGCAGAAGAAGAATAATCAATCAGTTATCTAAATTCATTAAAAATATATTGGGAAGGGAAAATATGGACAATATATTCTTATTTTCTTACTATATGTATGCACACAGAGCACAAAGAATATGATTTTAATTTAAAGACTTTGAGTTACGTAGATTATTTTTGTAAGAAGTTATTATATTAATGCAGTTCATATTTTACTTCTCACAGCAGTAATATTTTACTTCTCACAGCAATAGATAATCTGATTTAATCCTATCAAAAGCTTCACTGTGCAAAATCAAGAGGCAGTGTAACCCCAGGACAAAAGTGACTGCTGCCATCCAGGACAGTCTGCAACTAGAAAGTGATTAATGATCTGTTGCAAGAAAATAGTAAAATATTCAACTAACAAGATACAAATCCACAGTTTGATGTTGCCTTATGTTTGTTAAATTTCTATTCGTAATGTGTTATGTGATGGAGACAAAGAATCACAGAAACAAACAAAAAACAACAAAAACCAGACTAGTCACCACTAACCAGCTGAGATAGAATAATAGAATGCATGCATTTTTCTAGCGTTTTGCAAATTAAAAGTAAAAATGATTTAGTCAAAACTTTATAGGTATTCAGTATGGAAAGTCTTCAATGGAAGTAGTACAAAAATGAGTCGCTAGGTTTTCTTTATGTCATCAATCATTTGACATATCAAGGAGCAGTTTCAGAAAAGATGTAATAAATTTCTCATTGATGATCTTATATAGAAAGTTGTCTTAAGAAGACATAAAAAGTAGTGTGAAGCATTACTGTTGATTCTTACAGCTTGACTGATTTTTAAAAATCAAGTTAATGGTCATCTGCCAATACCGTAAGTGTCTCTGCCACTTAATTTCATTCAATATATTGGATTTAATGGAATTTCATTCCAGTTTAAAACCATATTCTATGGACAAGAGTGGTGTCTGTGGAGCAGAGAATCAGTCAATTACAGTGAAACAGCTGGCATTCACATAATCGTTTTGAGATGAAGATGAAATAATGAAAAAATTGTGTATTCATCCACCTCTCATTGTGAAGGCAAAATTTTAGGCATTACTCTCCAGTCATGCTATGTGAGAGGCAGGAAGCACTTGTTTCAGGTTTAACAACTTTTTTGTTTGTCTGTTTGTAAGTGTTTGGAGAAAGAGTGATATTACAATTCTTCTTTCTTTTTCTCTCATTTACTATTATATGTGGGTGAGAAGGGGATAGTGAACAATAAATTACACTACTTAGAGATGTAGGCTAAGGCTTTTCTTGTCAGTTGTGTCAATAAAGTACACACATAACATCAGTTTCCCATTACACACATCATTCAGACTCATATATTACTCAGTATAATGGGAAAAGGGGCCACTGAAATCTAAAATGAAAAGACAAATTGAAGTACAACCAGCTAGCAGCAACTGAGGTAAAAAGCAGCTTTGGCAGTGAAACATTTAGTCACTGTTGCTAGAAAAAGAAGAGATATTGGCACTGAGGGTATATAGTGCCACATACTTGGAAGCATCACTGTAGATGGGTTTCTATGGGATTAAAAAGTATTCATTTCTGAGCCTTTTTTTTTTTTTTCTTTTGTTTGTTTATTTCCTAATGTATTGCTTTTTTTTTCTTTTTCATTTTTCTTTTTTTTTTTTTTTTTTAATAATAATTTATTACAATACAAATACAAATGAAAAACAAAATCCAACTCATGATACTGGCCAAGTCTTGACAATGTTTTCGTTGTCTGTTTATATAGCAGGGCATATGCTATAATATTTCTTGACCCAAATTTTTATATTACCAGTTGTACTACTGGGTTCCTTTGCAAAAGTGTAGTGAACACTTATAAATGGATCATGTTGTGCTTATAGTTAGTGCTAGATCTTGTAATGATGTGGTTAATTCATATGGCTTGTAAGACCAATCATTCTATTTCAAGCAAATTCTCCTCTGTATGTTTTAGTGGTCAATCTGGTTCTTCCAGTTAGTTCATAATATATCACATACTAATACAAGATAAATGGCAAAATAAAATATGTTGTGGGTACAAATTTTCTATTACACACTGTCAAAAAGAGACTATTCTTTTTCCATTGAAGGTTATTCTACTTGTTGAACAATTTCTAACAATCATTTGCTATCCTTAGATCAAATTTATATTTAGTGTAATGGCAAAAACAAACAAACAAACAAACAAAAACAAAAAAAACCCCAACAGTGTGAGGTAAGAGTCCAGCGTCTGGCAAAAGGGAGATATAGCTCCCATTTTTAACAAAGATAAAAAGGAAGGCTCACAAAACTACTGGATGGCAAGCCTCACTTTGCTGGGAAGATCAAGACACAAATATTACCGGAAGCTGTGTTAAGGCACATGAAAGATGAAGAGGAGATTCAAGGCAGTTACAAAGCTTTACCAAGAGCAGATAATGCCTCACCAATTTAGTGGCCTCACTGCAGCCTTTCAGTACTTAAGAGGATCTCATAAAAAGGTGGGAGACTGACATTTTACATGGCATGATAGTGATAGGACAAAGGGGAATGATTTTAAATTAAAAGAAGGATGATTTAGATTAGATGTTAGATGGAAGTTTTTCCTTCAGAGAGTGGTGAGGTGCTGGAACATGCTGTCCAGACTAACTATAGATACTCCATATCTGGAGACAAGGGCAGGGTGGATGAGGCCCTGGACATCTGTCTCGCTCCAATTTATAGGAGGGAGAGGAGGTTCTTTTATTATCTATATACCCGGCGTGAGATTAAGAAGCAACGGTTCAAATGTTGGTCCGACCAGTTTATTACAAATCTTAGTCAGAGAAAATGGGGAAGGGGAGGACGGACACTATTATGAATTAGGGTAATGGGGGAAGGGAAGGAGGGCAATAGAAAAGATAGAAAAGAAGAAGCAAGGGGTCTTTATAGGCAGCAAGAGGGAGATAGTCACCACCATGGATCCAGCGTGGTCCGTAGTTCAGTCTTTGATCTTCAGTAGCGGTGGGTCGTCAGGCAGAGTTGTCCTGTTGACAACGACGACGGTGAGAAGGACGACGAGAAACGACCATGGCGATGATGGCCCCTTTTCAATGCTTTCAAAGTGGTGAAGTCAGCTGTTTTTGGAGTGACAGCTCAAATCCAAAGTGGTCGAGTCAGCTCTCCTTTGAGTGGCAGCTTCTGGCTCTGGGATCTCAGCAGAAACTCCTTTGTTCCCATCTTCCGGGCCTTGCCAGCAGATAAGAGGGAGCAGGGGTACCCATCTGCATCCTGTTTCTCACAGAACACGATGGTATCGTTCCCCAATTTTCCCACACCTAGCTGGAGTTGTTTTGTCACAGGCCAGATCTTCCGCCAGTAAACACTCCTGAATACTCTCATCCGCTCTTCTATAGAGCAAGCAGTTCTGGGGGAAGGGGCTTTCAAATGTTCCCAAAGCGATATCCATTGTCACACGGTTAGCACCCATTAGCTGCCTCCTCAACAAATCATTCAGAGTCTTATCACAAGAAATTCCTCAGGAAGCAAGCTTTGAGCCAAAAAACAGAGAAGGATTCTCACACCACCCCGTGGCTCAAAGATTGCTTGAAATGAAGCATAAGTGACCCTCCACGGTGGTGAGGAAAAGGCAGAAAATAAGAAGACAGCAAAGAAGCAAGAGGGAAAGAGGAGGGGGAGAAGGGGGAGATAATCGTTACACAATTACTATAAAAGATTTCTTGCGCTTGGTTACAAATGTTGCCCTGATCTGTTGAACTTGTCCATCATTAGTTGAAGTGGTTACAAAGTACATGGAGGATACAACACGTTGTATCAGTTGAATGAAACATGGAATCATACAAGGTACAAACATAAGAGTTGCAACAACACACAGTAGATAAAACAGGATACGTTTGACCCATGGGACACCTGGAAGCCAGGAAAAGAAATCAACATCCAGGCTTTTCCAGGTTTGGACAAGAACATGGGCTATTTTCCATATACCCTAGGCAATTTGTTTAACAACTTTCCCATTATCATCAATCTTTAGACAACAATTAGAATCATTCAGTTTTCCACAGACACCACTCGATGACACCTCAGGAGTGGTGGCACAAATGTTACATGTTGAATAAAATGTAGAAAGTGAAAAGAGACAACCATACATTTAACAATAACCAATAATAATAAATAAATAGGTAAAACAAACTTAGGTATTTGTGTCAGCTGCTTTCCCCACCCAGGAACTCCCAGTGTAAGCCAGGATCCAGATGGGAATTCTTCAGTAGAGGTTGTGGTGTTTATGAATAGCCATACAATACTACACTTCAGTTAATTCACTAAAAGTGTATCTAGTCTAATTTGACAATATGTGGACTTGCCATGTAATGTTTACTAAGATGATTTAGTGTCTCGAGAACTTTACGCTTGAGCATTTCCAAAGCAATTCAAATGCTGAGAGATAAAAATATTAGTTTGGCAAGTTCAAGTATTGTTACAGTCCACAGAACTTTTCACAGGACAGTGTGTGCAGGATACCCCCACAGTACAAACCATCAAAGAGGGGTAATCCCAGAAACATACACTTCTCTTTTAAAACTTAGGCACTTTCCAACAACCATGTTGGAAACCATGTTCCAACAACATCCAACAATGTTTTGGATGGAACTCATGGACTGGTGTGACACTGAAAAGCATCAGTGCAAAAGGCTTTATGATAGATTTCTTTTGTGACCACATCTAACAGATATTAGATGGGTCCCTTGATTCATTTCCCAGTTTGTTAGGAATTTGGAAACACTGTGGAGGAGTTACATGCAAATCATAATCAGTTTGGTAAAAAGGGGTGAAAGAAGGGGTCAAAAGAAATGGCATCACTGTGCAGGGAGTACCAGCAAGCCAGGATGACCTGTAAAAAACCCTGAACCCAGTTGTGAAGTTTAACAGATCCAAGGACTGATACCAATCACCACCCACACCCACAACAACACAAAACATAACACTACTGCAACCAAAAAATGTAATCAAGAGATACATTCAGTATTCTAGCATGATCAAATCTTCAGTATTTCTGTCACAAAGCACAAATAGTTAAAATCAGCTATTAGCCTTTTTGTGTTCTGTCAAGGTCCCACGGGGATCTTCTGTGAAATAAAACAAGACACCGACTTGCCCTTATTTGGGCTTTGTTAATAGGGTTAAAAAATGAGGGAACAATCCAGCAAATATTGATCTCATATTCCTTTTTCGGGGTGTCTTTAGCCTTCCAAAGATATTTGTTAAGGGATCTTGTTAAGGTTAGGGGAACTGGCCTCAGGTTAGCTGAGTCAATCGACACAGTCTGGCCAGGGAGGTAAGAGTGTTTCCCTGGCTTATCAGCCACTGGATCGTGACTCACAGGGATAACTGGCAAGAGTGGTGAGACTTTTAGCAAAAGGTTTAAATCGACGATCTTGTTTCCCTTTGTTGTGAGCTTTCTCATGCATCCACCCTTCACCGCCCCCACCCCGCTCACTTGGGAGGGGCGAAGACATCAGTTTTGTAATGGCTTAGATAGCCGTTCAGGTTTCCTGAGAGAGACCCTAGGACCTGGGGTTTTGCTCTCCTCGAGATTCTGGAGCTTTTGTTCTGGCCACCAGTTAACTAATTTCTCCAACCTGACAGTGGGTAATCCATTCATCAAATCTCGTGGAACACCCTTTTGCCAGCCCAGTGTCCAGAGGCAATTACGTTTATGATCAATATTTCGCCTACCTGTTTTTACTGACAGTGAGACCCTTCCAGTCCCACTCAGCTTTGGGCTAGGAGGCCTGGGGGCAAGGCTGACTGCTGCAAGCCTTACTTCTCTTGGCTCAAGTTTAGTGGAGGAAGAAACCACTGGCCCATATTTCCTTCCATAGTTAATTAACTCTCGGGCAACTTCTCCCCACGTCCATACTTTGTTTCCTGACTGCGGATGGTTGGGGGTTACAGTTCCTTCTAACAGTGGCCGGGCACTCTCTCCCTGAGGCATTGCCTGTATTTTTCCTTGCAGCTGAATACCTATAGGTTTTAATGACTCTGGAAGCCCCCTAATTAAAGCAGTCATTCTCTCAGGATCAACAGGCATCATCATAGGTGATTCATGATGCGGCTGCAGTTTTCTATCATACATCATTTGGAGACAAGCAGCCTTTTGAACACTCTCTACTAACTGATCAACTGTTCCAGTAATGGCAAGAGGGTCTCCCCGTTCTAAAGGGTTGAGACCACCTGCCCAATAGGCAGCCCTTTGTGTTAATGACCAGGGAGCACGATTGTTACCAGTAGTTAAAAATACTCCTGGTCCCCAATAACCTTCTGCTTCCTTTTCTGTTAACCAAATCTGGTCGCCACCAATGAGGCTAACCCTCCATACATATTCTGTCTCTGATTCCTTTGGAGAGCGGCTAAAATCTTTTTTCAATTTCGCTAGTTCAGTGGCTGAGAAGGGAATTTCCTTAACATTAATTTGAGGATCTAGATCCTCACTGTTATCGAATGTGTATTCAGTTTTTATCAAAGGACGCAATGAGGCTATTGGAGTTTCTAATTTATCTAGCCTTTCCTTCATTCCTGGTAGTTCCACCTGAGGAAAAGTTTTTTCTCGAGGCAAACTATGGGTGACGGTATGGCTGGCATGCTTACACGTTAGCAGCTCCTTAAAAGCCATTTGCAACAAAGCCGAATTACTCTTCTCTCTTTCCAATTGTTCCTCAAGGTTCACTGTTTGATTCTGCAGAGTTTTCACCAATTCTTGTGTAACTCTAACCGATTCCTGCAGTGCCTGTATAATTTGGGTTTCTGCCGAATGCTTTTCATCTCGGAACTCCACGGCTGCTTTTAAAGTAGCCCCGAGTACGGCACAAATAAACGACTTTCCTTTTCCAGCTCGGGTACGAGCATTGTTTTGCAGAACACTAATACGGTCCGAAACACTCTGCAAGTTATACCAGTTCTGTCGTGCCCAATCCATACCTGATAAAGAGGGTCGAGCACCATGTTTTTCTAAAAGATCAAATAATACATCTTCACTTTTCATGGTGGCAATGCTGTCGCTCATTTTTTCAATACAATGAGAGACCAACACTAAGGGGGGAGAAGGTACACGTATTCAAAAGCTCAGTTACTTCTCACCGCTCCTCCCAGGGAGATACACCACACCTAAACAAATGCAAATGATTCAATCACTCCTCCTTTCTTTGGGGGAGCACAAAAAAAGATGCAAATTTCACACTTAAGTTACAAGACACTTAAAATCGCAAAATTCAGAGAGGTCTTCTCGAGGAGGCACACACTTAATCAAAATTAATTCATACGTCCCCGAGAGGTATACACGTAAACTGTAAAGTTTCAGAATGTGGAGCGGTCTTCCTGGAGAAGGACTCACGTCTAAGTTTTCAAAACTATCGCTCCATGCAACTCCAGGAGGTGCACACAAAGAAAGTTTCAGACTATATCTGGAAGGACAACACTCTCACGGTGGGTATCCTGCCGACTACGCCATTAAATAAATGTCTCGCTCCAATTTATAGGAGGGAGAGGAGGTTCTTTTATTATCTATATACCCGGCGTGAGATTAAGAAGCAACGGTTCAAATGTTGGTCCAACCAGTTTATTACAAATCTTAATCAGGGAAATGGGGAAGGGGAGGACGGACACTATTATGAATTAGGGTAATGGGGGAAGGGAAGGAGGGCGATAGAAAAGATAGAAAAGAAGAAGCAAGGGGTCTTTATAGGCAGCAAGAGGGAGATAGTCACCACCATGGATCCAGCGTGGTCCGTAGTTCAGTCTTTGATCTTCAGTAGCGGTGGGTCGTCAGGCAGAGTTGTCCTGTTGACAACGACGACGGTGAGAAGGACGACGAGAAACGACCATGGCGATGATGGCCCCTTTTCAATGCTTTCAAAGTGGTGAAGTCAGCTGTTTTTGGAGTGACAGCTCAAATCCAAAGTGGTCGAGTCAGCTCTCCTTTGAGTGGCAGCTTCTGGCTCTGGGATCTCAGCAGAAACTCCTTTGTTCCCATCTTCCGGGCCTTGCCAGCAGATAAGAGGGAGCAGGGGTACCCATCTGCATCCTGTTTCTCACAGAACACGATGGTATCGTTCCCCAATTTTCCCACACCTAGCTGGAGTTGTTTTGTCACAGGCCAGATCTTCCGCCAGTAAACACTCCTGAATACTCTCATCCGCTCTTCTATAGAGCAAGCAGTTCTGGGGGAAGGGGCTTTCAAATGTTCCCAAAGCGATATCCATTGTCACACGGTTAGCACCCATTAGCTGCCTCCTCAACAAATCATTCAGAGTCTTATCACAAGAAATTCCTCAGGAAGCAAGCTTTGAGCCAAAAAACAGAGAAGGATTCTCACAACATCCTAATCTAGTGACTGGCATTTCTATGCATGGCAGGAGGACGAGAGGTAGATAACCTTTGAAGTCCCTTCACAGGTTAGCCAGTCTATGAATCTATGATTCTGTGATTCTATTATTCTCTATATAATCTAGTGTTAAAAGTGATAGATGCTCTCATACTTCAACAGAGCTGTCTAGGACATACTGAAAGTTCTTGTGATACTTGTTTTACTTTTGTAGTTTAGCCTGGTAAGCAGCTAAATACCATAGAGCCTTTCACCACTTGCCTATTGATGCCCAGCCAGTCTCCAAGCTCCACTCAGTTTTATGTTGCATTTTTTTTCATATGATATCATATGGCATGGAATATTCTTTTGGCCAATTTGAGTCAGGTGTCTTGGTTCTGCTGTCCCAGCAATTTATCCTCTCCAGACTTCCTGCTTGCTGGACAGTACATTAAACTGAAAAACTGAAATGTACTTGGCTCTGTTACTGACTTTATCAGTGACAACTAAAACATCAATGGGTTATCAATGTAGTATTTCTCCCAAAACCAAAACATGCCATCATACTAGACACTAAGAAGAAAATAAACGCTGTGCCAGTTGAAACCAGGTCAATATCCACCCCTTATTCAGTACCTTTTACATCATGCTAAGGTCACACCATTTCCCATACATCCTAACTAATTATCATTATCTAACTTGTCTTTTTATATACAAAGGTACACATTATCATGGCCTATGGGCCAGCCCTTTAAATTGTACAAGGAATTAATCTAGTCCATGGCTTTGGACTCCATCTGTCATAACAGTAATTCAAGGCAGGAGGGGTGATGTAGTGTTGGGTTACTGAATGCTGCACTTAGATCTGGTTCTATGGGAATTCATTCTTCCTTAATCTGTGCATATCTTACTGTAATAACATTTATAAGGTATATAACAACCACAGTAATGATGACATGCAGTGTTCTGTAAAAATTGACATTTACAACTGAAATTATTGGCTGCTTTCACTCATAAACAAATCCCTATGAGATACACACTGGACATCCCCATTCTTCTGTATTACCCATAAAATGTACACAGGTCCTTATGCAAAAATAATCCCGCAGATAGGCTTGCCTTTGCCTGGGGCAGTAATAATTCAGACTGTCATGTGCAGCATGTCTTTCATGTGCACTACAGGGACTTTACCCTCTTTTAGAGTACATAAGAAGTTCGACTGGGCAGTGCCAGGTCGATTGGCAGATTTCTGAGTATTGTTTAATTGGGTAGTTTTTGCTAAATGTGTCCCTCAATTTTAGAATGTGTCAGCATCCATTGCTCTCACAGCAGTCCTTAACAATCTGCTGTATTATTCAATTTTTGTAGATGTTGGTGCATGATAGGGGATCAGATATGCCCACTCTATGTCATGCTCTTTGACCTAAGTGTTTATGACATTGTTTCAGAAATGAATCTCAATATCTGACTCAATTCTTTCTTACATGCTGCACTGCCACAGGACTTGCTTATCAAGGCCCAAGATGGCATTTGTGACAAGGGGTGTGGGATGTGTTTCCACCAGTGGTTATTTCCACCATTATAAGCACTTGGTGTCTGCCTTGGCAGGTTTGAGGTAGCGTGATATAATCAAAATGACAGTTTTCCCCATATTTATATTTCATCGCTCAACTACTTGGCTTGCTAAATTGCACAATATGTTTCATATTCATGGATAACATGTGCAATCACACCCATGGTCAAGTCTTCTCAGTCCTGAGCCCATCTGCATGTTACATCTTTTCCTTGATGGCCTGAGGTGTCATGGGCCCATCAAGTTATGAATAATTTAGCCTTCTGATGCCAGTCCAGATCTACCTGAGCTGCTTCAATTCTAGTGGCCCAATCCACTTGCTGATTGTTTTGATTTCCATTGGTGGCAGACATGGAGCTCTTGGAACAAGTCCAGAGGAGGGACACTAGGATGATCAGAGGGCTGGAGTCCTCTCCTATGAAGAAAAGTGGAGGGAACTGGGATTGTTTAGCTTGGAAAAGAGAAGGCTCCCCAGAGGCCTTCCAGTACTTGCGGGAGTTTATAAATGGGAAGGGGAATGGCTGTTTACGAGGGTGGTTAGTGATAGGACAAGGGGAAATGATTTTAAACTAAGACAGGGGAGGTTTAGGTTAGATATTAGGAGGAAGTTTTTCACTCTGATGGTGGTGACATGCTGAAACAGGCTGCCCAAGGAGGCTGTGGATACCCCATCCCTGGAGGCATTCAAAGCCAGGCTGGATGTGGCTCTGGGCAGCCTGGTCTAGTGGTTGGCGACCCTGCACATAGTAGGAGGGTTGAAACTAGATGATCCTTGTGGTCCTTTTCAACCTAGGCCATTCTACAATTCTCTGATGATATTGTTCTGTCTGGACTGGCCCAAGGATTGCTGCATAATCTATTTCCTGTTAAGTGTTTTTTCATAGACTTGTTGCTGGTGAAGGCCCATATGAAATCTCTCTGCTTCTGTGTCACTTAGATAGGATTTGCAGCCAGACTGTAATTCACAATATGCATATATCCACAAAACCACAAAACACAAGAAAGTTTGTGTTTCTTTTTCGGAAATTGGTGGAGATATTGCTGAAAAACTGAAATGTCCTTGACACTTTACAGTGCTGCTCAGCAACAGCAAAACATCAGTGTATCATTTTTTTTTTTCTCTTAAGTCAAAACATAGTATCATATCAGACAGTATGAAAAAAATCAAGTCTGTCCCAGCTGAAGCTAAGACATACTGTCTGATTGCATTATGTATATACTCCTGCTTCTTACTAAAAGAAAAGAGATGCAATTCACTAGACACTTTTGGAACACTCAGTTAACATAGTTGGATATCCAAGCTCTTCCAGATAATGTCGGAAGGGTCATACCTTGTTCTGAAAGACATCAGCAATAAAAATATGGCAAAGGAAAAAGGTATTATCATCTGTATTTCACAGAAATATGGAATCACTAAAAATTAAAGAAGGAGAAAGCTTCTGCACCTGTAGGGTAAATCTCAAGCACAAATACAGACTGGACAGAGAATGGCTTAGGGGTAGCCCTCAGGGGAAGGATTTGGGGGTGTCAGTTGATGAAAGACAATGTGAGCCAGCAATGTGTGCTTCCAGCCCAAAAGGCCAACCATATCTTGGGTTGTTTCAAGAGAAGCATGATCAGAAAGTCAAGGGAGAAGATCCTGCCCCTCTACTCTGTTCTTGTGAGACCCCACTTACAGTACTGCATTCAGTTCTGGGGCCACCAACATAGGAGGCACATGGAAAAGGTCCAGAGAAGGGCCACAAAGATGACTAGAGGGCTGAAGCACCTCGTCTACCAGTACAGGCTGGGAGAGCTGGGGCTCTTCAGGCTGGATAACAGAAGGCTCTTGAGTACCTCAAGGGACCTTCCTGTACCTCAAGGAGGTCTGCAAGAAAGCTGGGAAGAGACTTTTTAAGGGCATGTAGTGATGAGACAAGTGAAAAAGCTTTAAACTGGAAGAGGGTAGAATTAGGGCAGATGGTAGGAAGAAATTGTTTACTATGATGGTATAGAGATGCTGGAACAGGTTGCCCAGTGAGGTTGTGAATGCCCCTCTTTGGAGGTGTTCAAGGCCAAGCAGTATGGGGCTTTGAGAGAGGTGTCCCTGTCTACGGCAGGGATTTGGAACTAGATGATCTTAAAGGTCTGCTCCAATTCAGGCTGTTCTGTGATTCTATGATGAAACTGAATCCCATTTGATTACTTTAACACCTGAGCTGTCTTTCTATAAAATTTACAAAGTGAACAAAGGATGGAAAAGCAGCCTTCGTTCTGTCTTTAAAGCTGTGAAAAGTAAAACTCTGAGACTCATAATTAATTAAGGAAGAGAGTGGGGTTGTGGAATTAAAGTCTATTTTCTGAACTAATATTTATAAAAACTAGTTGGCACGATCTGTGATTTTGTAAATGTTCTGAAAGAAAGTGTAGTGATTGCATAATAGCCCCATCAAAAGGGTAGTTGATTAGCTTAGTCAATTTGGCGTAAATTTCAGCTATTATTTTAGTTTGTGAAGCAGAGACTGAATGACACCGTTGTATTTATCCCGGACTTTGCAAATGAGCAACCTAAGTCTGAAGAGGTTATTTCTGACTTTCCCATAACTTGTGACATAGCTGCACCAAGAGCATCAAAACCATAGAATCACAAAAATATTGAATGTTTCAAGATTCATATGTTTTCTAGATATCTTTTCTACACAGTTTATATAACTTCCTATAAATATTCCAAGTGATTTCTTCAATTTCTAGATTATGGGAATGTCTCTATATAATTAGCTATATCAAAATGCTTCTATCCTTTGTGCTGTTTATCAAATAAGAAGCCATTTTCATTCTTTTTACTCATCAAATTTATCATAGTCTCTTGATTGAAGTTAGGTGCTCAATGAAATATTTGCCTAAAAGAAAATTATTACCTTCAGTGGAGTGAAATTCGTAGATGACGCTGTGTTGGAGAACATGTAAGCTCGCTTGAATTGTTCAGTTTGGACTTTAGTATCTCTACTTCAGAAGTTCTATTTCTCTTCTGATGAACTCCAGATTTGTCCAATCTCACTATTTTACCCAAATCTGAACTCATAAGTTTCAACTCAGGTTTGGGTTGCCTTTGTTTCTTCTGATAATAACATCATATCCATCTCTAGACATCAAATTCAGAGCAAGACTCATTAGACCAAATGTATTTTTAAGTTAGTATTGCTCTGTGGAAACAATGCCAGAGTTTTGAACAGCTTAAGTTGTCAGAAAATAAGTTTTAATCTTTCTTCAACATGTTTAAGTAGTCATGTGCTGGATAAAACTATATGAGACACAGGAACTAAAGCTACATTTTCTGTTTCTAAACTGAAACTTTGAAACACTTTGAATTTTTGAATTCAGGATATACTCTCATTTGTGGATAAATCTTCAGAAAAAGTCATGTCATATAAGTGCTCATCTTGTATACTTATTTCAACAAAAAAGATATCTCTGTGAGCAGAGCTAGCATCACTGATAGTATGTTAGCTAAAACTCAGCCTAGTTTTCTGGGGGGAACAAGATCTTGGCATGTGTTCTGATGCACAGCCCAGGCCAGTTGTGATATACACATTGACCTGGATTGATAATGATATGACAAAACTCATCATAAATTTATTTTATTACCTATCTAGCACATATCTTCTCTCTCAATCCATGCTAGCATTCTGAAGCATACTTCATTCTAGGGACTGTTTGTAGATTCTCAGACTAGTGTCTGATAATTCTAAGAAAGGATCTAACCTCCTTTTAACCACCACTGTCCTTACTTCCATATATGCTTACAGATAAAGAGTTAAAAGGGATGTGAAACCAAGCAATGTACCACAATGCTATAAGAATCTGCCACACCTCTTACAAAGGATCTTGTCTCTTCCTAAACAAAGAGAGAAGAAGAAGGAAATAACTCTGCCATCATAACTTCCTGGAGGAGAGAGGCAACATGAGTTCTTCCACCCATTTTCTTTTTTATTTTCCATTCTTAATTTGTTATCTCTCCGAAATCTTTCTTTGTATTCTTCTCGTTCACATTTCTATTCTTATTTCTAGCCTCTCATTCACTTTTCTACCTTCTGTCTTATTTTTCTGATTTCTTCCCTCTTCAGCCACTCCTTCTTTGTCAGTTTGTTTCTCTACCTTTCTCTATAAAAAAGATTTCAAAGTTTATGTAGTTAGTGAACACTGCTTGCTCTGAGAGAACGAGGGACACAAAAAGTAGTGGCTAATATCAGAATCATGTGTGAAGATATGTTTTATTCATAAACCCTGCATCTCCAGTGAAATTAAAAGCAAAGCAAAGGGTCGAAGCTCTGAACCCTCTTTCCTGGAGCCTGTAAACCAATAAAGGCTTTATATTAGCTATCGATATCTATCTCTGACTTGGCTTAATAACATCTTATTCCCTGTTTTCAGCAGCCATCAATAATATTTCTGCCTGCCCGCTCAGGTCCCCATCTCTGCGTGCAATTGCATTATAAGGGTCTATAAGCCCAATTTGCTTCACATTCTTATTTTTGGAAAAGGCTGGCTGGCTTTTGTAATGAGAGCAGCTGCCAAGAAGGCTTGACAGAATTTGTGGCCCATCTGGCTTATAATCTTCATTCAATATCACAGGAGTCTAAACTCCCAGACCAACTGATAAGTCAGAGCGTACAGGCAAGCGATGGCAGTAATCTTCACTGTGATTTCTCATTAAGGACAGGGACATCTCAGTGAATCTCTCATATCCTGGATATCATATCATATATTATTTTTCTTTCTATTTTATTTACATATTTTTTACTAACAAGACCAGTGCTTCATTTTTTTAAATTATGATAAAAAACATGACAGTTCGAAAAGCACTTATGTTTCTCACAAAATGCATAAGAAACAAAGAAACAAAAGATGTGATTATGCCTTTGAAATAAATAGCTGATTGCCACAATTAACTTATGCATATATATGATATTTTCACAGAATAACAGAAAGCAAGGAGAGAAATAATACTGAGAAAACGTCTAGTGCACTGACCTGTATCAAAAGAGAATCAGTAGCACTTCAAGGATGCTCAGGCCTCAGCCATCTCTGTATCATCTCAGAAAGACTCTATAGTGCTTTAAATCCTCACTCTTTGAGGAGTTTCCATGTTGTCTCAGATCTTAAAAATGAACAATCTCCACTCTGAAAATAAAAGTAGATAGTCTTCCTTCATGCACCAGTGTCCCACATATCCATCACTTCTTTAACACAAACGTCTTCAGTGCTTTCTCTTTTGTGTCAATTTTTCTCATTTCCATGGCTCCTTTCACATTAAGTTTATTTCCACTGGTTCATGGAATGGCCTAGGTTGAAAAGGACCACAAGGATCATCTAGTTTCAACCCTCCTACTATGTGCAGGGTCGCCAACCACTAGACCAGGCTGCCCAGAGCCACATCCAGCCTGGCTTTGAATGCCTCCAGGGATGGGGTATCCACAGCCTCCTTGGGCAGCCTGTTTCAGCATGTCACCACCATCAGAGTGAAAAACTTCCTCCTAATATCTAACCTAAACCTCCCCTGTCTTAGTTTAAAATCATTTCCCCTTGTCCTATCACTAACCACCCTCGTAAACAGCCATTCCCCTTCCCATTTATAAACTCCCGCAAGTACTGGAAGGCCTCTGGGGAGCCTTCTCTTTTCCAAGCTAAACAATCCCAGTTCCCTCCACTTTTCTTCATAGGAGAGGTCTCCAGCCCTCCACCCAGAAGTAGAATCATTAATCACAACTCTTTGGCTGTGAGCAGCCAACCAATTCTTAATCCACCAAACAGTCCATCCTTCAAATCTATGCCTCTTCAATTTAGAGAGAATGATGTGGGAAAAAAAAAAAAAAAAAAAGAATTATATTTTGCTTGTGCTATTGTTTGTATGTTTTGGAAGTTATTTTATTTTATTTTATTGTTCTACACGTCTTAGATAATTTGTTTTTATTTCTTTTAACACAAGAAGTTCAAATTCCCTTTTGCTAGACATTCATCAGCCTCATGTTAAAATTGAGCTCATAGGATGGTTGTCTTTGATATGTAGCTTTTTTTGAGATCTTGAAGTCCTCTGCCATCACCAGTCAGAAACTGATGAGGAGATATTAGGAATCAGCTAACAGGTCAGCAAGAGAAACAGGAAAAATATTCACAATGAATTTTTCAAACAACTTTACGAATTTTTTTTAAAACATTGAAAACGTCTCTCAGTGAACAAATATATAATAATGAAATAATTGATAGTTTCAAAAATTTAGGAACATTTTCTCTCTCTCTGTTTTTTTGGGGGTTTTTTTCTTGTTTTTTTTTTTTTTTTTGTTTGTTTGTTTTTTGTTTTTATTTTTGTTGTTGTTGTTGTGCAGATCTAGCTGCAAATATTTTTTAAAACTGTGAGAAAATTATCTTAAGGGATAATTTCTATATTATGCTTTCCACTCTCTGATTCTCTTCTGTTTTACATCATGAATCTTGATGGGGATTAATAAAAAAGAAATTGTTATAAAACTATTGTGCAGCATAGCTAATATGAGGGCCTCTTATGTGCCTCTTATTGTATTGTGTTGTTGCACAACATCAGATGTTTACGTTGGAGATGTGGCAGTAGAAGTTGTGCCTTCCCATCAATCCTCCTTAGTATTTTGTTGTTTTGTGACAGATGGCAGGAGAGGGGAAGTCTGTCAAAACAGTGTCTGACACAGAAATTCACATGAAGTGGAAGTGTGACAGTGAATTCCTCCATGCAGAAGAAATTGCACTCATTGACATTCACTTGCTGAATGTTTATGGAGATCAAATAGTGGATGTGAGCACAGTGACACAGTGAGTGGTGCATTTCAGTAGTGATAACAGTGACATGAATCACAGAATCACAGAATTGTTGAAAGATAAGCCATATTATGTATGGCCATGCAGATATTTACAAGTGTGACACGCAGGCTCTTAAACACTGCTGGTGAAAATGCATAGCTAATGGTGATGACTGTGTTGAGAAATAGTGTTCAGTAGTCTAAGAATTTGCTCTATCAAACATTGCTATCTTGCTCTTTGTATCTGTTGCAGTCTCAATGGAAATAAATAGTAGGCATGACTTTCAGAGTGACCTACTTCACAGGTGAGTGTACTAATTTTTATGTCTCACTGCAGCTTGGATAAATATACTAAAGTTCTGACACTATTTCTAGTGTTAATTCATGAGAATTATAGGACTAAAAAAGAATAGTTCAATTAAAAAAATATATTTCTTTTCTCTGTCCAAGTCATTCTCTGTGGTCGTCGTTCCTACAAATAGAGGTGAGAAGAATTCTGATACCAGTTTTCACATAGGTAACAGGAAGTGATTCTGAAGTTTGACATTTTGTTTTATAAATGTATAACTGAAGATTGAAATAGGTAAGATACATCCTTAAATCTACGTATCATTTTCTTGGGGCAGAGAACCTAAGCTAAATAGATTGTTAATTCACAAACTAATTCTCTGCTTATTAACTACTTAGCTCATTTAACTTGATAACCGTTATTTTGTTCAACTATTATTTTGTTCAACTATTTGTACTGTGCTCCATATCATAGTTGGTGTAACTTAGTTCTGTGAAATTCACTGAGGTTCACCTTCCACCCCCCATTCATTTTGTTTTAAGACTGTGTTTTGCAGAATTTATTCAAAGAAGATAAAACAAAAGCAAGAAAAAGCAGTCACCAGCCTTTCACATAGCTGTGGAAAAAAAATAAAACAAACAACATAGCACAACAGATTTATTTCCAAATTTAGTCTTCAAGATTTTTTTTTCCATCAAACTTGAAAACCGTATTTTCTGACAGCTTTGAAACTGCATATTAGCTAGCATATGAAGGTTTGATGCTTGTTCAGTTCAGAGGTGCCTATTTCTGATTTGTAAAAGAACGTCACATCCTTGTAACATTAAAAATGTTATGATTGTAACTGTGGTGAAAAAGATTAATCATGCACTAAAAGAGAGATGTGTGGTTAGGTGCTTTCTCAAGTTATTTCCAGAGTATGCTGCAAATTTTAAAATTGAAAGAAAAATCACAAGATGACTACAGAATGCTGAAATTGACTGATTTGCCTGAGCAAGGCTCACAAGAGATTCAGATGATTTAAACTCATGGCCTGGAAAGCTGAGTAGTGCTTATGGATTTTCGCAAATTTGAGATAATCTTAAACGCATCATTATTTATATTTCATGAGTTTCAGAGAAACAGATGAAATCAATACACTAGAATTCCAGATCTCTTAAAGAAGCTACTGTTTTAAATGCCTGAAACTATAAAAAATGAGGTAGATAAATTATAGGGAGTACATCCCAGCATACATATTTGGAGCTTCCATTTCAGCTCTTGTAAAGGGAATTTCAAGATAAAGCAATTATCCACCAACCTCTATGTCGTTTTCCTATGTCTTTGTTACAGAAAAAAACCTACTCACCTAGTCTTAAAAATAAAATAAAATAAAATAAAATAAAATAAAATAAAATAAAATAAAATAAAATGTGCCTGATAATTAATTTCAGTTACAAGAATTTGCCAGAGTTACAATTCTTCCTTCAAGAGAGAGTTGCCCTATTTACACTGATGCAACTCAAATCAGAGAGAACTAGAATTTTTTTTTTATTATTTTTTTATTATTACTATTTTTTTTCTGACTTAGTATGAAGGAGGAACATCATTATAACATAAAGCAGAATCATATTTCCACATTCAGGGATGATGAGACTTCAGATATTGAATTGTTCTGGTTATATCTCCTAGAGCTGGCTCTGCTGTTTATAGTCATCGACCAGGCAGGTGTAAAATGATAGCAAACCTGAAGAAGAAGCAAAAAAAAAAAACAACCAACTTAAGAGTAAATAAAATAATTTCTACATGTTCCCTGCAGGGTCAGTAGTAATCTACATCCCTAACAATGTAAGAAGCAGAAATAAAGTGGTGTTGGGGATGGAGAAGGGATCTGAAATGGAATAAAAAAGAAGGTGCTATAATAATTCAGCTTCATTAATGGGAGACGCTGTGAAAGAGGAGTTCAGGGATTCATTATCTCAAAAATAGCAGTCCAAACTGACAAGAATGGGTGAAAACTTCCTGACCCCCTGGACTAGTGGATTTCATAGTTCCTTCTATTTGCCTTTTAAAAATCTAGGAGGTAGGGAAAAGAAAAATAAAAGAAATAGCCTGTTTTCTGAAGCCTTGGAGCTTTTCTGTTATCATGCAATGGAAATAGAAGAAAAAAAGAAGCATAAACAAGCCAGAGATCTTGCCCACAAATAGCCAAGAGACTAAAAGTATTGTTACCACTGTACAATAGTTTAAGGTCAGTGTATTCCCACATCTAAGACTATGAAAATCTGACCCACATAAGGTATTAAAATTCAAAACACATGAAAATTAGGAACTCCTGGAAGCAGTTTCCCCTTCTTTAAGTAAAAATTTTCACTGCCTACATCTAGCATTTAAAGGAAACCATCCAGATAATTAAAATGCCTATAAATGAAATGTCAAAGTTAAATGTTTTTCTTCCTTTCTTTGCTTTTTTTTTTTTTTTTTTTTTTTTAATATTAAAGAAGCCCTCATACTTAGAGAGTTTGAAACCTTTATTCTAAAATAATATGCCTTAAATACCACTATCTTTGTAAAAGAACAGAATAATTAAAGTATGTAAAATAGGTCTATAGGTCTAAGAATTTCCCTACCAGGTATGCAATCTTTATGAAGGGAGGGGATTCATAAGTGCAAATTTTAATTAATTTATTTATTTTAATATTGCCTTTGTTTCATTATTGTAAACATGAGTCAGAATGTATGCAGCCATCAGTCTAGTGTTCAGAGAATAAATTAATTGCATATGTAGAATAAATTAATAAAAAATCAGTATTTGGCAGTCTTCAGATTTTTTTTTTTTCATAACTCTCATTTTTCTGTGATAGGTGAAGCTAATGAAACAAGGAAATAAATCATGCACAATTAAAATGAATAAAAGCTGAAAAGACAGTATCACTTATTATATTGAATAAAATGGGAGGTGGAGGAAAACTACACCATTAGGAATACTGAAACATGGGCCGTGCTCCCTCATTAATCATTCATTGATATTGATACCTGAAATATAATTGAAGCCTTCAGTGTGGTTGGCTTCTATTGGGATGATGCAGCTCTTCAGCAGGTGTGGCAGCATGTTGCCCACATCCCAACAACCCCAACATTCTCCTTCAGCCTGGATCTTACACAGAAGGCCTTACACAGGGATGCAATGACCGAGTACTGAAAACATTGTCTTGCTAAGACAGATAATAATCACAAAGTACCACAAATGCAGATGGATAAAAAACTGATGGCAGACACCAGGTTCGACAGCAGGTCAATTGAGTATCTGTCAAAACTACGACTATGAATCAACCATTTTACCATATAAATAGTGAGAAGCCCACGAGCCCCTTGAGTTCTCCTGAATGGCGATTGGCTGTATGACAGGACCTTCCCTTGATCAGGGGTCTCTTGATGTTACACCTGCACAGAGACACCTTACCCTTTGATGTCAAGAGATATCTTGCTGATACAGATCCTTGTTAAGAGACTAATTGTTTAAGCTGTGTTAGCTTCACTAAGATTTCATCTTTGAGCAAATACAATCTCTTAGACATAAAATCTTGACCAAGTCTGGAACTAAGAATGGATTCAGCTGCACTTGGGTTCCTTACTTCCTGGTTCAAAATGTTCAGAAAGCAAAGTGGTTCATTCTGAATCTCACGAATCAACAGGAGGGCTTCCTCAACTTTTAGGTGTAAACCTTTGACCAAATCTGGGATGAAGTATGGATTCAGAATCATCTGAATGCCTTACCTCTGTGGTTTAAAATGTTTAGAAAACAAGGGAATCCACTGAACCTTGTGATTCAAGAATCACATGACTGCAACAACAAATTCTATATGCAATGAATAATCAAGAGTATCTTACCACATCAAATCCTGTTACACTGCCCTCTTATCTACAACTAAGCTCTGTCAAATCTAACAGTAAATATATTCCTGCTTCTCTCTTATGAGTGAGGTCTCTCTCTGGCAACAGGGAGAGGGGAAAGCCTTATCATGTGATGGATGAGCCTATGCTTGAGCTGGAGGAGAGGCATATGACTGAACTGAAGTGCATCTATACCAATGCACGCAGCATGAGCAATATGCAGGAAGAGTTGGAAGCGATTATGAGTTATTATTATGATCTTGTTGCTATTACCGAAACATGGTGGGACCACTCCCATGACTGGAGTGCTGTGATAGCTGGCTACAAGCTCTTTGGAAGGGATAGACGAGGGAAAAAGGGTGGTGGTGTGGCCCTTTATATTAAAGACTGTTTTGATGTTGCTGAGTTTGGGGTTGGGAATGACAGAGTTGAGTGCGTATGGGATGGGCTTCATCCTAGGGTGCTGAGGGAGTTGGCGGGGGTGATCACTAAGCCGCTCTCGGCTATCTACCAGCGCTCCTGGTTGACTGGAGAGATTCCAGAGGATTGGAGGCTTGCTGATGTGACTCCCATCTTCAAGAAGGGCCGTAAGGAGGATCCGGGGAACTGCAGGCCTGTCAGCCTGACATCAGTGCCGGGGAAGGTCATGGAACAAACCCTCCTGGGAGAGATCACACAGATTGTCCACGGGATCAGGCCCAGCCAGCATGGGTTCATGAAAGGCAGGTCGTGTTTGACCAACCTCATCTCCTTCTACGACTGGGTGACCAAACTGGTAGATGAGGGAAAGGCAGTTGATGTAGTCTACCTAGACTTCAGCAAAGCCTTTGACATGGTCTCACACAGTATCCTTCTGCGGAAACTGGCTGCCCATGGCTTGGACAGTTTTACACTCCGTTGGATAAGGAACTGGCTGGAGGGCCGTGCTCAACGGGTGGTGGTCAATGGAGTGAAGTCCAGCTGGAGACCTGTTACAAGTGGTGTCCCCCAGGGGTCGGTGCTGGGGCCCATCCTGTTTAATATCTTCATTGATGACTTAGATGAAGGGATTGAGTGTACCCTGAGTAAGTTTGCAGATGACACCAAGTTGGGAGGTTGTGTCGATCTGCCTGAGGGCAGGGAGGCCCTGCAGAGGGATCTAGGTAAGCTGGATCGCTGGGCTGAGATGAATGGGATGAGGTTTAATAAGGCCAAGTGTCGGGTTCTGCACTTTGGCCACAACAACCCCAGGCAGCGTTACAGGCTTGGGGATGAGTGGTTGGATGATTGTGAAGAGGAAAGGGACCTGGGGGTGTTGGTTGGTGCATGGCTGAACATGAGCCGACAGTGTGCCCAAGTGGCCAAGAGGGCCAACGGCATCCTGGCCTGCATTAGAAATAGCGTGGCCAGCAGGAGCAGGGCGGTGATCATCCCCCTCTACTCAGCACTGGTGAGGCCGCACCTCGAGTACTGTGTTCAGTTTTGGGCCTCTCACTACAAGAAAGACATTGAGGCCCTGGAGCGTGTCCAGAGAAGGGCAACGAAACTGGTGAGGGGTCTGGAGCACAAGTCTTACGAGGAGCAGCTGAGGGAGCTGGGATTGTTCAGTCTGGAGAAGAGGAGGCTCAGGGGAGACCTTGTTGCACTCTACAACTTCCTGAAGGGAGGTTGTGGTGCAAAAGGGTCTGGCCTCTTCTCCCAGGCAAATAGTAGGACCCAAGGAAATGGCAAGAAGTTATACCAGAGGAGGTTTAGGTTGGATATTAGGAGAAACTTTTTCTCTCAGAGGGTGGTCAGGCACTGGAATGGCCTGCCCAGGGAGGTGGTGGAGTCGCCATCCCTGGCAGTGTTCAAGAGGCGCCTGGATGAGGAGCTACGAGATATGGTTTAGTGCTTGTGGTACTAATAGGAATGGGAGGGTGGTTGGACTAGATGATCTTGCAGGTTGTTTCCAACCTTGTGATTCTGTGATTCTGTGGGTAAGGATCAGGGGGAAGGCCTATAGTGGTGTCATCTTGGTGGGAACTGTTATAGACCGCATAATCAGGATGAAGAGTTGGACGAGAAATTCTATGAGCAGCTCACAGAAGTCAAGCAATCGCCAGCACTTGTTCTGACGGGAGACTTCATATATATGATACATATATGTATATATGACCCTGATATATGTTGGAAATATAATATAGCACAGAGAAAGAAGTCCAGGAGGTTTCTAGACTGCGTGGAAGATAGCTTCCTTATGCAACTGGTAGGAGAGCCTACCAGGGGTGGTGCCCTGTTAGATCTGGTTTTCGCTAACAGAGAAGGACTGGTGGGAGAAGTGAAGGTTGGGGATTTTCTTAGGCAGAGTGACCACAGAATTGTAGAATTCTGTATTCTTGGAGATGTCAAAAGAGTGACCAACAAAACTACTTTCTTGTACTTCCAGAGGGCGGTCTTTGATCTGTTCAGGGCGCTTGCAGCATGGGTCCTTTGGGAGACTCTTCTAAGAGTAAAGGGGTCCAGGAAGCCTGGACAATCCTCAAGATGGAAATCTTAAAGGCACAAGAACAGGCTGTCCCTGAGTGCCGCTAGGTGAGCCATAGGGGAAGGTGTGGGTGAGCCGGGAGCTACTGTTGAGACTCAGGGAGAAAAAGAGAGTTTATGTCCTTCGGAAGAAGGGACAAGCTACTTGCGAGATTACAAGGAATTAAATAAGGTGTGCAGGGAGTAAGTTAGGAAGGCAAAAGCCCAACTTGAACTCAGGTTCACCACTGTGAAAAAAGAGAATAAAAAGTCCTTTTATAAATATATCAACGGTAAGAGAAGAACCAAGGAGAATTTTCATCCTATACTTCATGCAGAAGAGAATATGGCTGCTGAGGATAAGGAGAAGGCTGAGGTCCTCAATGCTTTCTTTACATCTTCCTTTAATAGCCAAATTAGTTATCCTCCGGGCATTTTATGCACTGATCTGGAAGTCTGGGATGCTACTCAGAATATACCCTCAGAGATTCAAGTGGAGACAAAGAGTTCTTCCTCTATCTGGACTGTCACAAGTCCATTCGACTGGATGGACTACACCCTTGGGTGCTGAGGGAGCTGGCGGGGGTGATTGCCAAGCCACTCTTGGCCATCTATCAATGCTCCTGGTTAACTGGAGAGGTCCCAGAGGATTGGAGGCTTGCTGATGTGACTCCCATCTTCAAGAAGGGCCATAAGGATGATCCGGGGAACTACAGGCCTGTCAGCCTGGCCTCAGTAGTGGGAAAAGTCATGAAACAAATCATCTTGGGTGAGATCACACGACATGTGCATGATGTCCAAGGGATCAGGACAAGCCAGCACGGGTTCATGAAAGGCCGGTCATGCTTGACCAACTTCATCTCCTTCTACAACTGGATGACCAGACTGGTAGATGAGGGAAAGGCTGTTGTAATCTGCCTAGACTTCAGCAAAGCCTTTGGCACAGTCTCTCACAGTATTCTTCTGTGGAAACTGGCTGCCTGTGGCCTGGACAGGTATAAACTTCTTTGGGTAAGGAACTGGCTAGAGGCCTGTGCCCAATGAGTAGTGGTTAAGGCAGTTAAGTCCAGCTGGTGACCCGTTTCAAGTGGTGTCCCCCAGGGGTCGGTACTGGGGCCTTGTCATGGAGTTAACTAGATCAATATATGCCCATGACAGGGGGCAGTAGGCCCCTGCTTCTTCCCCTCCCGGACCCACAAAATAGGAAGGAAGGAAGGAAGGAAAAAAAAAAAACTGCGGCAACAATCTATGGAGGAAAATTTATTTTATTAACTATAATATCAGAATGCAAGATAACATAATATAATACAATCTAATTGAAATTGAGACTAATAAATCAAATAAGATAGGAGAGAGTTCCTGAGGCCAAGTCAAACCTGAAAATCTTTGAACAGCTAGAAAAGCACCCTCCAGCACCCACTGCCGGGCAGTAAGAGATCACCCCAGACAGAAGGGCCAGATCCCATGACTTCCATAATGTATAGGGATAGGTACCTGGAATTGGAGCATTAACACTTTAACTGAATAATGGAAACCAAAAAACATAAAACCATGACATTCCATTCCTTATTCTACATCATGCTTAATATATATAAATATGTACAAACAAACGATGATTAAAATCCATTACACACACATCTGTATACATACATATACATAGAATTACTGACTGCACTCCCCCAGCATCAAGTTTCCTTGTGGTACACATTGAACATTCCCGTTTTAATTCTTGGTGGGTCCTACCCACCAAGTGGACCCTGGTCCCTGGGCAAAAACAGTACCACAGAGAGGTTTGCTCTTTCCAGAAGCTGGAAGAACCCAAACTGCTTTTCCCAACATGCTCTTTACATGTTGTCTCTCTCCAATTTATAGGAGGGAGAGGAGGTTCTTTTATTATTTATATACCCGGCGTGAGATTAAGAAGCAACGGTTCAAATGTTGGTCCGACCAGTTTATTACAAATCTTAGTCAGAGAAAATGGGGAAGGGGAGGACGGACACTATTATGAATTAGGGTACTGAGGAAGGGAAGGAGGGTGATAGAAAAGATAGGAAAGAAGAGGCAAGGAGTCTTTATAGGCAGCAAGAGGGACATAGTCACCACCATGGATCCAGCGAGGTTCATAGTTCAGTCTTTGATCTTCAGTAGCGGTGGGTCGTCAGGCAGAGTTGTTCTGTTGACAACGACAACAACCCACGATGACAACCATGGTGATGATGGCCCCTTTTCAATAGTTTCAGAGTGGTCGAGTCAGCTGTCTTTGGAGTGACAGCTCAAATCCAAAGTGGTTAAGTCAGCTGTCTTTGGAGTGGCAGCTTCTGGCTCTGGGATCTCAGCAGAAACTCCTTTGTTCCCATCTTCCTGGCCTTGCCAGCAGATAAGAGGGAGCAGGGGTGTCCATCTCCATCCTGTTTCTCACAGAACACGATGGTATCGTTCCCCAGTTTTCCCACAACTAGCTGGAGTTGTTTAGTCACAGGCCAGATCTTCTGCCAGTAAACACTCCTGAATACTCTCATCCACTCTTCTATAGAGCAAGCAGTTCTGGGGGAAGGGGCTTTCAAATGTTCCCAAAGCGATATCGATTGTCACACAGTTAGCACCCATTAGTTGCCTCCTCAACAAATCACTCAGAGTCTTATCACAAGAAATACCTCAGGAAGCAAACTTTGAGCCAAAAAACAAAGAACGATTCTCACACGTGCAACAGGGACTTTATCTACCTCTATGGTATGTAGGGAGATGGACTGGGTAGGACCATCACGATTGATAGATCCTCTGGTATTGACCAACCAGGTGGTTTTTGCCAAATGCTTCTCTCAGTGCTTAAATGTTCCGCCACCCATTGCTTTCAGCATAGCTTT